>NC_051156.1:78645678-78945678 GCF_013339745.2 Dermacentor silvarum | reverse complement strand
ATTCTCCGTTTGAGATTGCCGGAGTTAATGTCGTGGGCTGTTTCTCCGATCAGCCTACGGTAACAGCTAGATCATTATTTGAGTCGACCATCTGACTCACTCTATCGAAACGGCAGCTATCTCTACAGCAACGGTGGCTCACGTTTCGAACTTTATGCTACGGTTTGTCATTTTCCGGCATGGGTCCCCTCGTGTCCTAAGCAGTTTCGTGTACACCAATTCGTCGTCCATCTAGTTGAGCTGCTAGGCTTTTCTGCTGCGCAGTATCGTTACGCCACTCCATAGCATTCACAGACGAACGGTGTCAGCCAGCTCACTAACTACGCTCTCATCAACATGCGTTCCATATATGTCGACTCTAAGCACAAGAACTGGGACGCTATCTCGCCTTTTATGACCTACGCTTACAATACTGCGCTGCATGAGACGCCTGGTTTCAGCCCCGTTTACCTTGTCTATACGTGCGCGAACGTGCTATTCTTGACAAAATGTTTCCGTCTGTTGAGCAGGACCAACCTTCTCTTGCCGCGACACACTGTCGCACTGAGGAAGCGCTACGCATCGCACGTTTCCGTACTTTTGGGTCGAAAGGCCGATAAAGGCTCGCGATGATAAGCGACATCACCATGTCTGGTACACCAAAGGAGACATGGTGTGGCTGTGGACTCCACGTCGCAACAGTGGCTTGTAGTAAATGTTTCTGACCTTCTGCACCGGCCCTTTCGTCGTTCTGGCACGCCTCAGTGACTTAACTTGAGAGATATCCTGCCTGACACCCATTGGTCACAGCTCTCGAAAGACCGATATCCTTCACTTTGCCCGTCTGAAGCGTTACCAACAACAAAAAATCTGAATTATTCGCCCGGAGGGCATCGTCCACAACGGGGGAATTGCTACATTACATTGACCGACGGATGAAGGATGAGAACGAGGTTAGTTTTGTACTCCGAGTGGCTCCCTCAGCTAAACCTTCCCCTATTATCGTTCATCCTTGCATTTGTAAATAAACACCTTTCATTGTAACAATATACACATTGCAACTTTAATGCTGCTTCGTCTGTGTATAGTGAATGCTGTATAGACGGGATACTGCGCACACGTTCTCGAGAATATACGTACAGCGGCCCAAATCTTAAACAAGCGTGCGCGAACGGCAACTTTCTGTGCGCCAGCACCTTAAATTAGGAAGAAATTTACAAATGACTATGCTATCTTATGGAGCTTTGTGAGCGTAGTCAGATAGCATAGTCATTTGTAAGTTTGTTCCTGATTTAAGGTACTGGCGCACAGTAAGTCGCCGCTCGCGCACGCTAGTTAAAGATTTCGGCGGCTGTACAATAGTTCACTTCGAGAGTACTCAGTGCCCACGGGGTTGAGGGCTCGCTTTTCTAACAAAATAACGCAGTGGCTGTTTGTGTTAAATATAGCATACATTAAAGGTTAGAATATAACGCACGTAAAGCCCACAGGAATGGGTTTTTAGAAACGACCGCGAAGTCAATTATATCATGCGGCGGGAAGGGCAATTGTCTGCAGTCAGCGCTTTATATTGCAAGTACAGAAAATGTCGGAAGTCAGCTGATTTGTAAGCGTTGCGGTAAAATATTCCATTGCTGCGCTGAGTGCCCGGGTTGGATATTAATTTACATTTTCTTCTTTTGTTGCGTCGACGGCAGTTTCCTTGACGTAGCAAAAGCCTATTTGCCGCTGACTAGGAAAGACAGCACAACGCAGCGCATCATCACTGCTGCCGGGCTGCGACTTTACAATTGCTAGTAGGTACAGCGGGGGCGTGGCACTGCGGGTCACGTCACTTCTGCTTAACACGTTTTGTCATGACAATCGTGGAGCTCCTAGGTGCCTAGGGACATAATCGCTTAGGGACTTTTGAGGCACTCGTCTCCGCTGAGCGTGGCTCTGTTACTCCGGGATCGGGCGCAGCGACCGTGCCTAGCGCAGCTCCTACGTGCGTAGGGAGCGAATCGTTTAGGGCGCGTTGAATGTATGACGGGGTCTGGGCCACGCCGACTGCGCTTTATTATTGTAGCGTTTGTTCTAGTGGTGGAAATCCTTGCAGCAGTGGTGGTGTGGCATGACGGAGTTTGATCTCGGTGAACTGTGGTGGTGTAAATAAGCGGATACTGCTCGCGTTTGTACCCCGGTGCTGCGGCGGAAGCCGCGGTGCCGGGCGCCGACGCGCAGCGTAGCAACACCCCAAAGAAACAAAACTGCTCCAGTCAGGTAGACTGCTCCCTCCCTGATAGTGAGATTATATTTGGATCATCAAAACAGTGATGCGTTTCTTTAGGAATACCATCGTTTCTCGCTCGCAGGCGCGAGCACATAAACGCATCACTGTTTTGATGATCCATATATAATCTTACTATCAGGGAGGGAGCAGTCTACCTGACTAGAGCAGTATTTTTTTTTTATTTGGGGTGTTGCTACGCTGCGCTCCGCAACACCCCAACGACCGCCGCGGCACCGGGGTCCAAAGACGAGCAGTATCCGCTTGTTTGCCTTTCTCTGTAACCTTCAGACTCGCCTGTATTCATTTCCTTTTCCTTCCAAACTAATAGGCAGCGAGGGTGAACCTTGTGTGACATGACTATTCACTCGAAAAGAAAAGCCGCAGGGGCGTCTGCGTCAGCAGGGATTTGGTGCGCGGCAACACCATGACCCAAGCATGTGTAGCTTATGTGGCACTGTCATATGTTTGTCTGGCACTGTGGCATATGTGCCACTGTCGGTATTGTAAATGCCGACAGTAACCATAAGAGGTCATAGTTAAAGTATGTAAAATGTGCGCGGCAGCTTTTGAAGGCCATTACATATTTACATTATTCTGGATTGCCGCATTATTATGGAGTGCGGGGCGTGCAGTAGTCTCCGTGTTTAATTTCTGGCTTAACGCTGCTCAAATCTCGTCCATCATCAATTCGAAGTTAGCGTGGTCTGCGGTGATGTCACTCAAAACGTATTGATTTCACGGCAACGGCACCGTGGTGCCTTCTGTCGCGGCTACACTTAACCGTAGCCGCGACAGAAGGCGCCACCGTCCGTTGCAGTGAAATCGATATGTTTTGAGTGGCATCCTGCATACGGCACCCACTGTGAAATCATTTTACAGAAAACTAGCAAATAATGCTTGCAAACGTGGTGGAAACATTAACTGCGTGCAAAACGAATTACATTTTAGTCAACTTTGAGCGGAGATGAGCTTGGCGGTTTAGAAGCACGAGTCATATATACGTGGCGCTCCTATTTACGCAACACTAAGTTATTTAGGGTGTCGTCATTGTGTTTACAATTACACAACACTGTTAAATGGCATAGCAGAGGCCCCCGAAACAGATGTATTCCGTATTGCTCCTTCTGCAGGCCCGTTTGTATCAGAGCTGTCTGCCGGCCATCTCCCAAACAGTTCATTGGGCTAGGCAAACGACTTTTGAGACAGACCCGTTCAACGAGAAAGTGTAATTTGAATTTCGCGTAAAAACACAGGCCGTGATACTTACGTTACGCTGTTTAACATATAGCTGCACCTACTATGTTTTCCGCCGGCCAGTGCTGCTAGTCGTAGCACAACCTGTTACCACAGGAACTCCGTAGGAATACTTCGAAATGGCGCATTAAGTATTACTCTCATTATGTTTATGATGTATTACTACCCTGTAATCAACAAGAACTATACTGCGTTTCTAATGCAGATCCACGGGACCATGCGAAGGCAATGGGCTTCGCTACACGCCTCATGTATTCTTGCAAGGAAGAATTTCTGAGTCTGAACTTTCGACCAGGCGCAATAAAGGTGACGTTTTTCATATTACGCTTAGCTTCCGTAGCGCGGCATGTCGTAAATATTATGAAAAAAAGCGCCCTTTCTTTATCGCTCTCCGTCAGGGCTTCGTCGCTTATGGTGGCACTGGCCCGGATAGCCGACGCCGCAGAAAAAGAAAACAATTCTAAGAAATTGCGACTTACGCTTCACGAAAACTCCGGACATTTGGGAGGCTTGAAAGGGTATAAAGAGGCTTCCCGTTTCTACCTACAATGTCTCTGACTTTCAACACTCACGCGTAAATGAACTCCCTTGTTTTTCTAACCTGCGTCTTGTCGTTGCCCGGCCTGTGTTCTCCAGGACCCGTATTCACAAAACGCTCTTAACTTCAGTTCATGTTAAAAGAAAATTCTAGTCAATCTTGGGGTGCTATAACGTAAAATGATTGCAAATTGTTTTGATTCCAATTTATGCAATCAGCCTCTACGATTGGTCAAAACATTTTCGGGCCACTCCCAACTTCGCCTGTCTGTCACGCGACGTCACGAAAACCGCGATAGCTCCCTATTTGATATAACGTGTACACACAGATTATGCATGCTTAAACCGCACAAAAGAAAAATAATCATTCCTGATTCGACGTCTTTTCTCCATTAGCCATCTGCTATTGGTGCAATGTTTTCTGGCTACGCACACTTCGCCTGTCAGTCACGCGACCCCACAAAACCGCGAAAACTCACCACGTCAAACTCACCAGGGAGAAGTCTACCTGACTTTCGCTGTACGCGAAAAAAAGTGCATTAATATGCCGAAAAAAACGGAAATTGTTTCTGAATAGCCATAGACTGCGCCGTTCCGAAAGGAATAGAAGATGGCTGCCCGCCGATTTCTCAGGCCCTCACTACTCGCATCTACCGGTGAGCATGTGTTTATTTGCGCATGATAAACCTTTTTGCGTGGCCCTTTCGGCATGCAAACGACATCGCTCTGCCGACTCTTCCTTGCTGAAGATCTGTTTTAGCGGCATTCCAATCCTTCCGTTGCACGCCGCCACCATTTTCGACCATCCACCGCAAGCTAAGTAAGGCGAAGCGGACCAGTCGGAGAAGCCGGCACCACCCTCTTCATGCGGTTATCTATTTTCACTGTGCTGGCTCGGCCCCATCGAAACCCTCTCCCCTAGAGAGTGCTCCTCGCCTCTTGTCAGCCAATTAGATCAGAAAAACCGCTGAGTGTAGACAATGTTATTGGTTTTGAAAGCGAACAAAGGGGACCTCCTATAAACGAGGAGAGTGTTTCATTGGGTTGTTCAGACAACGCTGTGGGTCACCGCCCGATGCTTGCGTCGGTGGTTACGTAAATTTTACGTCGGGAGTTAGGAATCATTTTACGTTATAGCGCCCCTGGCGCTGGACAACCGGCCGATCGCAAATAGCACTTACGGAAGAAGAGCTTCGTGATTTCTTTCGACCCCGCATTCCTACGGCCAATCACCTGCACACGGTCCACCTACCACGTAGTAACAACTGGAACTAAATTATTCATTTGACTGATGTTCGGTAAGCTCGCATTGATAATACTGACATTGACCCACCCTCGCGGGCTGCGGTTCGATTCTGGGAATTCTCTAGGACATGATACGACACTCGGAGTCATTGCCTGCAGGGGTAGCACGCCTCTCATAGCACCGAGCGCGAAGCAGGAGGCACCTTCCACATTTTGTCGGTGGGTATGCGGCAGTGGGAATCGAACCAACCACCTCCCGTAGCCGTAACGGACGCTCAAACCACTAGGCCACGGCTGCGGTACTGCTGGCAATCGATACCACAGCTGCGAGTCCGCATTGCTGGCAATCCTTCCTATTGGGCCTGTACACTGGGCACAAGTCGGGGTTCTGTATTTGTCGCGGCCCATCCGAAGAAAATACACAGTGGCACAGCGCTGCCACGAATGAGTATAAAGCTGCGGGATGTTCGTGCCCAGTACGCCACCCGATTCATCACATTCGGACCTCATGAGCCACACACTATATGGTCACACTCAAATATATGGGGTGATAGACTGATCAGATTCCTTTCTATGAACTGCTTTTACTGTAGTATGTCGTTGCGTCAAATACTTGTCAAGGATCACCCGCAAGTGAGTGGGCTCTGCAAAACTTCCCATCACCACTACGCTCCAACTGCGAGCTACGGTTATTCACCCCACTTTTTTCTAATCATAAATAAGAAAAACGTAACTGGGGATTGGGCATAAACTATCACGCGGGATTTAAGAAAAAAATATCAGTAATGTACGGGTATACCGGAATATAACTCGTGATACTGTCTTGAAAAAAAAAGCAAGATAAAGTTATTTCTCGTCTTGCTTATATAGCGGTCCTTAAAAGAATACGAATAATTGGTCCCTATAACGTAAAACTATTCCAATCTGTTTTTATCTCAATCTCCTGACGTCAAATTTACGTAACCGCTGACGCAAGCATCGGGCGATGACCCGCAGCGTTGTTTTAACAGGGAAATGAAACGCTCTCCTCCTTTACAGGAGGTTATTGTTTGCTTTCAAAGCAAATAGCACTTGCCTTATTTGACAGGTTTGCCTCAACTCATTCGCTGACCAGATGGAAGTGGTGACGATTTCGCTAGGGGCGGACTAGAGCAGTTAAAGTAGATAACCCGATGAGGAGGGTGGTGTCAGCGTTTGCGATTGGCCCACTTCTGCTTGCTTAGCTTTCGGTGTCTGCCAAAAAAATCGGGGCGGCATGCAACGGAAGGTAAAAACGCACCTGACGAAACCGGAGCTGAAGTGAAATGAAGACTGCGTCACGACAATGTAATGACGACGCTAGAGTTATATTGTCTGAGAACGATGGTATGAGGACGTCGGCGTGGCGATAACGTGACGCCTGCCGATGGTGTGATGACGACGCGATGACGAAAATGGAATGATGACGACGATATGACAACGCAGTGATAGCGACAGAGTGGAAACGATGGAAAGATGACGATGACATGGCAGCGAAGGCATGATCATAATTGCATGAAGGTGATTGCACGACGACTGCGTGTTGGTGTGAGAGCTCACGTCCGTGCTCACGTGCATCGCTCACCGCCGCCGGCCACCCTAATGCTTGCTATATCGGGTGCTTGTCTGTACTTCATCCGGTACCGGGAAATCGGGCCGCCGTAATTCTCACTATGTCCTGTGTGTCTTTTTTTTTTATTGTGTCAGGTACCGTGCGTCCGCCTTAAACGGCACTATATCCTTCGTTTATCTATTGTATACCTGGTATACAGGCCAATTTAGTGGCCTTAATTCGTACTATATTTGTTGTTTGCTTGCACTATACGTAGTACGAAAATATCGTGCCACCTTAATTCCCACTGTATCTCGCGTTTCTTTGCATTATGTCGGGTGCCGTGGGCCGCCTTAATTCGCAAGACATCCGGTGTTTGTAGGCAGTATGTCCGGTACCGGTTAACCGCGCCTCCCTAATGGCGTACTCTATGTGGTATTTCTTAGCTCTATGTCCGCTACCGGCCAATCGTCAAAGAATGGGATCAGGAACGAACACAGATGACAATAAGACGACGATCACTGCATCGCGACATTACTTTCAGTATGATCCACGTATTCGGCAAGAGCTACTAGGCAAGAAAGCGGCAGCAGCGGCCCGCAAGTCTACGGAACAGGCAAAAGAAGCTTCGCTTAAAAAACAAAACAAAAAAAAAAAAAACACGCAAACGATCCAGGATAGATGTATCGTCAGCATGATCGAAGTCAGAGAATGTCGTAAGATGAAACTGTTGTTATATGGGATGCGGTGAATTAAATAGATACATTTTAAGCACGTACCCGCAAATGACATACCTAAGCGGATGGGGAATAGAACGTGCTGAATCGGTTCACGGTGCGAACTCGCGTTTTAACAACGCTGGCGTGCACCCTGCACAGACTGTAAATGGAAATAGTCACAGCTTTTCCAGAAACACCACGGGTGTCGAATTCACTTTTCTTGAAACCAGGTGGGCTAGATGCAGTATGTGATTTTATCAAAAAATATAGGATGAACTCTCTGCTGGATTATTTAAAATCGTCTCTTACTACCGGTGTTTTTCTACATGAGGTAAAAATAGCGTGCTTCACACCAACTCACAAACGGGGAAGTGTATACCAACTGTTGAATTACCGGCCTATTTCAGGTCTCACTGGATTTTCTAAATATTTTGAAGCTCTTATCTATGAAAGACTTTCAGGTTTTATCGCAAAACACAATGCCATTTCGCTATACCAATACGACTTTTAAAAAATTAGGGCAGCTGCGCGAGCTTTGCAGGATGACCAGGACCAATAATTGCAAACATCGAACGAAAACATTTAACGCTTGGCTTGTTTTGCACATAAGAAGCGCGTTTGATACGATTGATTATTATATTTTAAAATAAAAATTAGTAAGGTACGGTGCGTGAGGGGTTGCTGCCAATTTGTTGAAAAATTATTAGCGATATAGAAAGCAGTTTGTTCAGCTACGAACTGCTGCATCTGACGTGCTAACTCTGCAGCGAGGTTTCCCTCAAGGTTCAAGGTAAGTTCCGTTAATATTTCTAGTTTACGTAAACGATATTGCAGATTTATCAGGTCCGCAAATATTACAGCAACAAAGGTTAGAAAGGATTACAGCAACAAAAGCTTCTGGGAATACATTTCAATAGAGAGAGAGGGAAATTCATGAGACGCGAAAGGCAGCGAGGTTAACCGGGAGGTAGATACCAGTTTGCTACCCTGCGCCGGGGAAGGGGAGACCGATAAATGAAGAAAAAAGGCACATATATAGACAAATTATTGAAAAAATCCAAAATAAAGAAGGAGAGGCGGACAAATGGAGTGTCATGAAATATGCATGTATATTTCATTTGCAGTGCATTATCTAAAGAACAGGGGTTATTGGAGATCGCAGGGAGAATCCTTCGTCCTGCAGTGGACATAAAATATAGGCTGATGATGATGATGATGATGATGATGATGATCTAAAGCGATCGGTGTAATCTATATAATTGCACGCCTGATCTCCTTCTATCTGAAACACCAACTGTATAATGCGCGTGCACCCCCCTCAAAATTTCTGTATGTCACCCGCCTTCGGTAGAGTCCATGCCTCTTCCCCCCTCCCCCCTCCTCCCCCTGAAAGAAATGTATTCCGGCTACGTTACTGGCGCTTTATGTGCGTTTTGATTGAGGTCTGAACAACGCATAAAGCGTGTTTTTAAAATCGCGTAATTTGGTTCTGGCTCCCGCGGTGCCGTCATTAGTACTGCCTTTAGAAGATGGGCCTTAAAGCGAGTAATTGAAATGTATTGACTAGTGCTAGGAAGCTAGCGGACTACGACTCCTAGTAGCCCATTTAGTTTATAAGACGCTGGAAGGACGAATAATCAAGCAAGCATCCTTGCATCTCCTAAATCCTTTCTTTGAAAAAATCTGTTCGCAACTTACCCTATATATGTTTGGCACTCAAATTCCGCTCATTGCACTTCTGCTACTTGTATTGGTTTTCAGCGTATCAAGTGTCACCGACATACTTTCAAGCCTAGGTAGAGGCAACTGTCTAGGTGTTTTGGTCGGCAATGAATGCATTGTGTTACAGATATCTGATAACTGCAGCGCTCCATCACCTGCTGTAAGGCACGTTGTTTTCCTGCACACGTAGCACGTAGCATTTGACTTAGGCTGTGCAAATGGTAATCACAAGGCCTTTAGACGTCGGCACAAGGAGCTAAGAAAAAAAAAAACGCTCACGTTATCACGTAAGAAACACATAAACTGAACACCCTGAAAATTGTGTTAGAGTAGAAGCCAAGTAAATTACACTGATGTTTTACGATATGAAGCAAGAACTCTGAATTGTGCTTCTGCTTATTTTCATATCCCAGGAGGCTGACAGAACGTGTGCCGGATTTCGCCTGTGCTATGCCCATCTGGTTGAAAACACAAATGTAAGCACGAACCGCGCAATGTGTGAAGTTGGAACTTCGTCTTAAGTTTCTTTTTGTTCTTCTCAATGGCGATATGAAAATTAATGCGAGTAACAACTTACTATAGACAGATACACGTAGTTCCGCAACAAAACGCACCAAGCACTTAACATAATGCAGATTTCACAACGACATATTCAGGTACACCTTTTTTCCACATGTAATCCGTGAGTGGAACTGTTTGCCTGATGACGTTGTCACCTGCACATCACTCGAAGCTTTTATCGCGAAAATATCAAACAATGCTTTATCGTTACAATCTGGACGCAGGCGCTCTGCACGGGTTTCACTTCAGCAGCTCTCCTTTCTGGGCTCTCCAATACCGGACGGTTTTTTCCGTAACGCCAAAGTGGCACTGAGCGGCCATGTTGCCGTTCGCTTCGGCGAAGTCAACAACGTTTATCTTAAATGCAGCTGAAAACTGCCTCCTCGTGCCGCTACTGTACCTTCAACGGGCGAAAAAAATAAAAATACTAAACAAACTACACGCAACGTTGATCGGAATGAAAAAGTCGAAACAGATCGAATACATGAACACACAAAGGACACAGCGAGAACAAACAAATTGCCTATGTGCCAGACGAGGACTCACAATTGGCTAAAGACTGCGATATAAGACGAGGGGTGACTTTAGGTCGTTTTTTTTTTTTTCATGAAACTATCTCGACTTATTTCCCGGTTTATACGGTATGTCTGCACCAGATCCAGTCCTATTAATCTGCTTCCTGCTTTCGTTCCACCAATACTCTAAACGTCTCGTATATCTCGATTGCTGACCGGTAAATGCATCCATTCACTTTAATTTCAAGCGCTTCTTGAAGGTGTACGTTTTCTAGAGGTCTCGCTGGGAGAATACCTTCGCATTATATTAGGATGTGCCGATTTGTCGGCGGATATTTTTCCGGCAGCAGAATCATGCTTTATCCTGCTCCGGTATGTTCTTGCCCTTTGCAACCAGCTGGAGCTTCAATTAACATGGCACTGCCTTTTGTGTTATGGTACAGATTGGCAAGAATGAAATATTCTTGAAACAATCTTGAAAATCTACACGTTCTTTTTTGTTTTCATCCTTTCATTCATTCATTCATTTATTAATACTGACAGCCTTTGCAGGCTATTACAGGAGTGGAAAAAAAGCACACAAGTATACATGAGCATATGCTCAACAACTACATCCGACATAATATACAAACAAATTTACTGGACGAGAAAATAAAAAAAAGAACAGGTGAATTACGGAGTACACAAGTTGAGGCAGGGATTTGTGCTATTGTCTAGGTGTGCTGTGGTGTACGAATAGTACGAGGCGATCAGTAAAGACATCAAGAGAGTCACTTCTCACGATGAAGTTAGGCAGCTGGTTTCATTTTTTAATCACTCGAGGAAAAAAACTGTATCCAAAACAATTATTATGAGAGAGTGGCACAGGAATGTACATACTGTGGCGATGTCTAGATGGTTGGTCGGGGTGAACTGTGATGTACTGTGTTGCATTAATCTTAAATTGACCGGAAATCAGCATGAAAAGAAACTTCATCATTTCAACCTTTGTTCTGCCTTCAAGAGTTTCAAGGTTTGCTTATTTACATAACGCGGTCGGTGGATATATGCGGCAATATTTATTATATATAAAACGGGCAGCCAGTCTCTGCACTTTTTCTATTTTTGCTATATTAGATACGGTCTAGGGATCCCACAGAATTTTTCCGTATTCAATAACTGGTCTTACCAGTGTTATACAGGAAAGTAATTTTACATCGGGAGTTGCATTGCGGATGTTACGGCTCAGACCCCAAATCACCCGATAAGCCTTGGAGCACACATTATGTATGTGCGTATTCCAGAGTAGGTTGGAAGGGAAGGTTAAACCCAAGTACTTGTGCTGTTGCACTCTATTAAGTTGGTTACCTGCAATGATATAAGGGTATTTCATTACATTTTTCTTTCTAGTGACGGACATGATTACTGACTTGTCCGGATTTAGCACCATTTGCCATGTGGAGCCCCATTTTTCTATTTCTTGGAAGGTAATGCTTAGCTTCTCTTGGTAACTTGGGGATTGAATTGTGTTGTATATGACACAATATTCTGCGAACAATCTTACTGGAACTGTGATAGATTTTGGTAGATCATTTATGAAAACCAGGAACAAAAGAGGGCCCAAGACGCTCCCTTGACGCACACCTGAGACCACCGGGGAAAGAGTCGATTTAAAACCTCCAAGGTAGACTAACTGTTTGCGAAAGCTGAGGTAAAAGGAAAACCGGTTTGTTATTTTGGGGTTCCTGAAGATAGCGTTGATTTTTTGCAGCAACTTTGAGTGGGATACCATATCAAAGACTTTTGTGAAATCCAGGAATATTATATCGGTTTGTTCACGGCTGTTTATAGCTTGAGCGAGATCGTGAACGGTTTGTATGAGCTGGTTGACTGTGGATAAACCTTTGCGGAATCCATGTTGAGAAGGATGTAGGATATTTTTACAGTCTAGGTATGCCATTAAGCGTTTAAACACAATATGCTCCAGCCATTTGGAACAAGTACAAGTTAGAGAAATTGGCCGAAAATTATTGACAACGGTTGTGGAGCCGCTCGTATGAATCGGAATATTTTTTGCACGTTTCCATGCATCTGGGAAAGACCCTGTGGCAATAGATGTTTGAAAAATTTTTGTGAGGTATTTTGCAACCCACTCTGCATATCTAAAGAGAAATTCATTAGGAATTTCGTCAGGGCCTGGGCTTTTTTAAACATACAAGTGAAGAAGTAAGTTTAAGACACCCTGCTCTGTTATTTCTGTCTTGAACTGGAGGGCAGCCGGGAGATTATGTGAAGATTGGCGACAAACCGTCGTCAGAAGTGAAAACTGACGAGAAAAACAAATTAAGTCTTTCAGCTCGTTCTTGACTGTTGGTACCTGCCGTGCTTTAAGACTTTGAAGGATTGACAGAGCGCCAAAATTTACTAGGTGCTTCATTTAAAAACTTTTTGAGCCTTACATTGTAAAACTTATCCCTAGCATCCCTGCCAAGACACTTCAGGTCCTTACTCATCTGCCTAATGGCATTACTTTTAACAGGATCACACATACTCCTGTTTGCCCTCCGCTTCAGTTTTAATTTTCGTTTGGTGTGTCTAATTTCTCTTCAAATGAACGCTCCAGGTAGTCCAGCACAGAGACATCATCGGCGGCAGCAAAGTGGACAACTATGTTAGAAGGTTTACTATGCGTGTGAGCTGGCGTGATGTCTAAATCTATTACAACCATTTTATGATCTGACAAGCCGTCACAGAGGTCACATGTACAGAGGCACGACAACAGTTTAGAAGATACAAAGACTAGGTCAAATAGTGATGATGTTGTTGCACATACTCTGGTATAACATTTTACGACTTGAGTTAAGTTGTAGCAAAACACAAGTTCTATTAGTTGCTCACAGCTTGGCGTATCGGTTGAACCAAAGGAGAGAGTGTTCCAGTCGAGGCCTGGCAAATTAAAATCACCTAAAAGTATTATTGAGTCATCATGGTTTAAGGTTCGTGTCCATAAAATTTCTAAGGTTAATAAGCATGTCCACAGAGGAGCTTGGAGCTCTGTAGACACCACCGAAATACACCGTGCGGCTGTTCAGCATAATTTTAATCCAAACTGATTCTATGTCCTTCGGAACATCAAGTACAGAAAACAATAAATCACCTTTACCCATAATTGCCACTCCCCCACCTCTTCCTCTCCGGTCTTTTCTTATTATTGTATAATTGGGGGGCGTGACCTCAGCATTCGATATGTCTCGATGAAGCCAAGTTTCAGTTAATACCACGATATGTGTTTCATGCTCCAAGATTATACTTTCAATGTCGGCTACCTTATTAACTAAACGCCTGGCGTTTACATTTATAATCCTAAAGCATGCATTGGGGCAGTTTTTGAGTCACATATGACTGGCCTCTGTGGGAGTATGACACTTTGCTCTTCCGCCGGTAACTTCATCTCAACTGTACAGCACATCACCAATTTTAACCTTGTCGAAGATTAATTTAACTTTCATGCCATTATGCCTCTCTTCGTCCGATGATTTCCAACGCTTTTTGCGGTTCTCTGTAACCCTTTTGGAATAATATTCTCATATGCTTATTTTTGTATTTTTGAGCTTATGACAGTTCTACAGAATTTTCATCTTATCTCTGAAATCAGTTAACTTAATTATTACAGGTATGTCCTTGCCCGGCGTTTTCTTCCCTAATCTATGAATTCTTTCGATGGAATTCAGTTTCTGTCCGAGTTTATTTTCAAATATGTCATCAGTAACCTTCTTTAATAATGTTTCGTGTGTTTCACGCACTTCCTCTTTGCTAATGGAAGTGCGATGATATACATCAGGCGAGAAATACCTCACGTCGCCTTACCAGTGCAGGACCTTTGTTCTACCTACTTGGAAGTCACCGCTGTGCAAGTGTGCCTAGGAAACCGAAAACTCAGTGTGGTGTCGGTGTATATAAGTCCACGCAGGAAGGTCTCTATGGAGGCGTTTATAAAGGACCTTTGCATTCGTTGCCCCTCTCCTAGAATAATCTGTGGCGATTTTAACGCACATCATTCGCTTTGGGGAGATAAGATTGCAGATTTCCGAGGCAAGGAACTTGTCGCAGCCGCGGATGCTGCTGACTTATGTATCGCGAACGATGGTAAACCAACTTTCTTCAGACCACCAGATTCATGGAGTGCCATAGACCTCGTGATCCATTCTACAGACCTTTACGTATCGTCGACAACGGCCCCAGACAGGATGGGCAGCGACCATTTTCCGATCTTCACCAACATCACCGGATTTCACACTGCTGGTCGACAATTCTGTGCTGTGACACGCTGGGACACATACAGAGAAGCGTTGGATGAATCCCCTGGTGAGCTATTCGCAGATATGCTGCGGAGCAAGAGAGTGGCTACTTCAATGTTGAAACTGCCAGATCATTTTCCTACTCCTGATTTGAAACTAAAGAACCTCTGCGCAGCGCGTAGGAGAGCGGAGCGGAAACTAATGAGAAAAACGGGAAATCCCTCTGCAAAAACTGAATACAACAGGATAAACGCTGTCATCCGTCGTCACACAAAAAGGTTAAGACGAGTTCAGTGGGCTGCTTTCTGTGAGAGCTTATCGGCGTTTACTCCCATGACAAGAATATGGGGAGTAATGAATAGCCTATCCGGAAAGATTCGCCCGCTAAGGCCATTTGAAGCACTTGCTTTGAAGCAAGGAAAAAATTTGCAAACCCTTGCAGAAGATTTTGCAGATGGATTCACATCTGGCAGATCAGCAGGAGTATCGAACCCTCTGTTGTCTCAAGCATTCCATACCATGGATACGCCATTCACTTTCCGTGAGTTGGATATGGCGCTCAGCAAATTAAGAAGACGCTGTGCTGTGGGTCCCGATTCGATCAGCAATCAGATGCTGACAAATCTGCCGTACGAACGAAGACGAGCCCTTCTGGACATATTTAATCACGTCTGGAGCATGGGAGAGATCCCAGAAACGTGGAAGATAGCATGGGTGGTGCCAGTACTCAAGTCCGGAAAGGATCCTGCGAACCTCGCCTCATATCGGCCAGTATCGCTAACATCATGCGTATCATAGTTGATGGAAAGACTAGTATGTGCGAGGTTAACATGGTATCTTGAGCAAGGAAATAGACTGCCATCGTGCATGACCGGCTTTCGTCCACGGTTGAGTGCCCAGGACAGTGTCTTGGATTTAATAAGCCATATCGAGCACCATCGCGCTGACGGCCTTTCCACACTCGCCATCTTTATGGACGTTGCCAAGGCATACGACTGTGTGCTTCATACAGGCATCATCAACGGACTCCAAAACATGGGCGTCTCAGGAAATGCTCTTCGATTCATCCATGAATTTCTCAGAGATCGGTATGCCCAAGTTAAGCTCGGAAGTATAATGAGTGATAAGCGACGAATTTCCCTCGGTGTCCCACAAGGAAGCGTCCTATCTCCCTTGCTTTTTAACGTTGCCATGGCCAGCCTTCCAGACGCACTGAAAGTAGGTCGGACGGCAGTTAAAATGTCTATCTACGCAGATGACATCTGCATTTGGATCTCGGGGTACCAACACAAACGGTTGGCCCGGATCGCCCAGGGCGCAATCTCCGCCATCGAACGCCACTTATCGATGCTTGGCCTATCTTTATCAGCGGAAAAATCTGCCTTCATGCTTTTCCCGGGAGTGAGACGCAAGTCAGCACGCCTGACGCTGAATATCAGAGGGCATTCAATTCTTCGTGCAACTCATGTTCGATTCCTGGGCGTCACCATCGACAGCAAGCTACTATGGCGTCGTGCGGTCGAAAGTGTTGTGGCTGCATCAGTGCAAAGAGTCAACGCACTTCGTCGATTGGCAGGTGTACGTTGGGGAAACAATCCTATGTCCATGCTTAAACTGAATGCGGCACTGATAACAAGCCGCATTCTCTATCAGCTCCCTCTGATATCCCCGTCATCGAGTCAATTCGAGCGCTTGGAGGCTGTGCACAGAAAGGGACTTCGCTTGGCGATGGGAGTTCCACAGACGGCTTCAAACAAGAAAGTCACTAATGAGGCAGAATCTCTTCCACTCCGTCTCTTGGCATCTCAGGCGTTGCTGACGCAGCTATTAAGGCTGGGCGAGTCCCGCGCAGGCACGGCGCTTCTCCGGCGGCTAAGAGCAAGAACTCGCTCACATTTCCATGCGGCGCTGAACACTTTCCAATGTTTAGGATTGGAATGGCCTAAACGCAGTCGCCTTGACCCGCCATGGTCTTTTTCGGACGTTACCTGCAGCCTCAGTGTACCCCACCTACCGGCGAAACGCACCATTTCAACTGCAGAAGCAAAGTTTATTGTGCTGGAACACTTGAGCACAGCATTTCAACGCCACTTACAAGTTTACACAGACGGCTCGGTGTGCGCACAAACAGATAGCTGTGCAGCGGCATTCTGCATACCATCCCTTGATGTGTCATGGTCTGGCCGACTGGATCGCGTAGTTTCCTCTACAACAGTAGAAAGCGCCGCAATCACCGCGGCTTTGCGGAAACTACGGGCCTTCCCTGCACGAGATGTCGTGGTGCTGACGGATTCCAAGTCAGCGTTACAGAGATTGCATCGTGGCCTACCTCTAGAGAAATTTACAAGGCAATCTCTGGCACTGATTAACGATCTAACAAGCAAAGGATTTAATATAAGATTCCAGTGGATACCATCACACGTAGGAATTGATGGAAACGAGAAAGCTGACGCCCTTGCACGCCTAGCGCTGACATGTGTCCCAAAAGTGAAAGCTCCAAAAGCTCTTCAGAACCCTAAGGGTTTAATCCGCCTTCACTTTAGGGAGATCCACAAGAATCCCCACGAAGCCTGCGTGACTCATGGATTTACCCGCGAGGAAGCGACGCTTTTATACCGCATCAGGACCGACTCCGCGTACACCACAGCTTGGTTATTCAAGACTGGGCTTCGCGCTTCCCCATTCTGTGCTTTCTGTGGTGACATTGGCGACATCGAACATTACATTTGGATATGCCCACAGTTTGACAAAGAAAGAAAAGCGATGATCGACAGCCTACAAAAGAGCGGTCTTACGCACAGGACATTTGAAGACGTCGTTTTCCCCGGAGGTCCTGCGACAACCCGGAAGAGAGCGCAACGACTGCTGCTGGCCTTCCTGCGAGACACGGGGCTCATAGACACTTGGTGACACACCCCTGATATCAACTCGAAGGAGGATCAGGCGGAACAATTGCCGGCTATGTATGCCAGGCTAACCCCGCCTGCTTCAACATCATCACCACCACCACCACCACCACCTCTAACTCTGACATTGTTGAGACGAGATTGGGTTTCAAAATCATCAAGCTGCCTGGAAATGCTGCTCATGGCTGTTTCGTGACCACTAACAAGGCTCTCTAAGTCGGTAAGCTTTTGACGACTTTCATCAACAATCTGTACTTTATTTTCCATAGTCAGAAGCCTGGCTTGTACTTCAGCAATGCGAGCTTCCGAAGATGTCTGGTTTTCCAGTATTACTGAGATTCTAGCAAGAATTTCTTTCTGTGTGTTAATCATTTCTTCAAAAAAATTTTCAGTAATAGGACCGGGGTTAGATTCAATATCTCCGGAAAGACTGAGTAACAAGAATGCCATCGAAAAGCAGTCACATATACAATGCACAAGCCTACTTAGACACGGCAGCACTATAAAACAAAGATAATTGCTATGAAAGCCATATTTTCGTTCACCAACCTGCACAAGTGAGGTTACGTTCGGTGACATTGTCACGGCAGTGCTGCCATGTCCACTGAAGCAGGAGCGTGCAGATGCGCCTTTTATATCCAGTCCTTGCTGTCCGGCGATGTTCCCGTGATGTCAGCGTGCCCAAAGATGGTGCGCCGTATTCGATGTCCACGTGTCGAAGAGAAGGCATAATCACGTCGAATAAAGATGCACAGAACGAGTCGTACCCATGAAGCCATTGCGCCGCGTCGATTCCGTCAGGCTGCAGGCAGTATCCCTCAACAGGGAACGATGCCGCCTCGCCGAAGACGAAGACCAAGTAGCCAGAGCAAACCTGCACAAGTAAGGGTACGTTCGGTGACATTGTCGCGGCAGTGCTGCCGTGTCCACTGAAGCAGGAGCGTGCAGATGCGCCTTTTATAGCCACAGTCCTTGCTGTCCGGCGATGGTCCCGTGATGTCAGCGTGCTCAAAGATGGTGCGCCGTATTCCATGTCCACGTGTCGAAGAGAAGGCATAATCACGTCGAATGAAGATGCGCAGAACGAGTCGTACCCATGAAGCCATTGCGCCGCGTCGATTCCGTCAGGCTGCACGTTAAAGCACCCCAGGTGGTCAAAATTAATCCAGAGCCCTCCACTACGGCGTGCCTCATATTGAGAACTTATTTTGGCATGTAAAACCCCAGAAATAATAAGAAGAATAGGCTGCAGGCAGTATCCGTCAACAGGGAACGATGCCGCCTCGCCGAAGACGAAGAACAAGTAGCCAGCGTAAACCTGTACAAGTAAGGGTACGTTCGGTGACATTTTCACGGCAGTGCTGCCGTGTCCACTGACGTTCACATCCACTTTACTATCTGTTTATCTCACTTTCTGTTAGATGACACCCCGGTTGTTTATTAGCACTTTCAGTTGCCCTGTAATTTGTTGCCAAATTTGTTGCCAAATTTATGACAAAGGCCTTGGGGCCTTGAAATCATTCGTTAAACAGATCAGTTCGTTGTAAATGTCGCGCCCCACGCAGCTCACAATCAAACCACGTCAAAATTCTTCCTTCCTTCTAGAGGTCATTTTGTTGTAGATGTGATCGATTGCACACATGCGTGTCTAATTTATCCATCAATTTATGTTCATACATGTTTCTGAGTCTTTCTTCAAAAGTTATTTTGCTCTGCGCTTGCCTAACTTCAAAAGATGCCCAGCCTATATCCACGCCCCCCAATGCCACCTAGCGCACTAGCCTTTGGTTAAATTCGAGCCCCAACACAATATGCGATTTGAAGCACAGAGTGGCATTTGCAACCGATATCGATGGCACCGTTACTCCTTTCCAGCTTACAAGCACCACCTTACATTCATTATAGATGCAGAGTGCTCTATGCTTTACTATTGCTGCATGCCTCTTCCCCTTTATTTCCAGATTATCTTGATGGGTGCTTGAGCATGCCCTCCCTTTATGTATACATCCAGGCATTTATATTGCTTGGCTATTGGTATGACTTGCTTTTGAATTGACGCTACTCATTTACTACTTGTCTGTTCATTAGAGATAATAACTTACAATTTCTTTGTGCTGAACTTAAGGCCCACTTTTGCCCTGCGTGGACACACACATTCGCAAGTCTGTAAATCTCTTGCGCTGTCTGGTAGTAGGACTATTTATTCCGCACGAATCAGTCCAGGAACCTTTCGTTGCACCCTATGCCCATTACAGATAGAAGATATATCAATGCCTCATTTACTGTTTGCAGTCGTTATTTTCTATTTCGTTGACATAAAGCATGAACAAGATGCCATCCTTCCTTCAGTCCTCGGTGAATTTTTACCATTTCATTGCATTTCCCGCCTTCCCATACAATTCGTACTGGGTTTTCCCTATATATTTCCCTCCGCAGCATAGACGCCTACGTGGAGAGGTCGACGCCCACACCCTTATCCTGCCGAGATACAACTCCACGTGCATCAGAAACGCCCACCTACAGTGCCTAGCATCCGTATCTTTAGTTTACGCATCCAACAAAACGGCAGACACACGGAGATACTCAAGCAATTAGGTACTCATGTACACCAAACCACTCGCCTCATTGCACGCATCGTAAATCGACATGACGGCATGAAAAAAAAACAACCTGATTTGTCTGGTAAACACCTACGCCCTGAGCAAAATCACCTATGTCACCCCGTACCTTCATCTCAGTGCGACTGACAAGCTCGAACTCAACACCATGATCAAGATGGCCTATAAGCAAGCCCTACATCTTCCGATTTGCACCTCTAACGAGGAACTGGACTCCCTCGGCATTCACAACACCATAGACGAGCTTATTGAAGTTCAGCGTAATACCCAATACGAACTACTCGCCAACTCCACCACGGGCAGGCACATTCTGTGCACCCTAGGCATAACCTAGACCACTCAATTCGGACCAAAAGTACCCGTCCCTCCGAACATTCGCGCTCAGATAGTTATCCCGCCCATACCTCATAATATGCACCTAGAGCACAATCAGGAGCGACGTGCAGACAGAGCTAAACAGCTACAAAAGCGCTACGCCGCAGACGTAGCCTACGTGGATACCGCGGAATACCCCCCACCAGAACGCCATGGCGGTCGGCGTAGTCGCTGGCTCGCAGTACCGCCTCACCGCGGCCGCATCAATACTTACCACTCAACCCGAAGAAGGAGAGGAAACGGCCATCACTTTGGCCTAGTCCTCTACCAATGCACACTACATCATCAGCGATTCCAAAACGGCCATTCGCAACTACACAAGAGGCCTCATTGCACCTCAAGCACAGAAAATACTCTCCGGCACTCCCCCCTCAAGGCAACGCCGCGTGCAGATCATCTGGGCGCCTGGTAACTCGGGTCTTGATGGAAACGAAGCCGCCCACGATGCCACCCGGGCTCTCGCACACCAGGCGCATCATCCTTCTCCCGCGTCTTCCGATCATGACGCATCGCGGTCATGCGCGCGACCGAAGGGTCACATTCAGAGAAATCCTCCTCCACTACTGCAGAGAGCGGTTACGCTACCCCCCAGCACACAAAACACTGAATAAATCACAATCCACCACTTGGCGACTACTTCAGACGCGATCTTTCCCAAACCCTGTGCTCTATCACCGCATTTACCCCGATGCATACTCCCCACTCTGCAAAGTCTGCGAGGCCCGCGCTGACCTGGATCACATCATCTGGGCATGCCCGCGAAAGGTACACCCACCAACACCAACATCCACCGCACTAACACTACACGCATGGTAACTACGGCCGAGGAGTGGGAGACTTTGCTGCTCAAATTGGACCCAGAAGAGCAGCACTGTGCCGTCCGGATGGCCGAAGACGCCGCAAGAAAACAAATACTGGCCGCCGTCTGAGGAAGGGGAGGACTGCGGGTTAGTCTCCCATGCCCCGCCGCCCCCAGACCCCATCATGGACACAATAAAGTTTTATCTTTCTCCACGAAATCATCATCTATGCCTTCGTGCCTGAGAATATACCGTAACTATTCTCTGTCTACGTGTCGTAAGAGCCCTACTATCTATAACTGTTATCTACAAAGGTATATTCTAAGCTTTTGAAATCCAAATGCATTGAGTAAGTACCAAAACATTATCCTCTATAAGCGCCTGCCTCAACTCATTTTGTTGTTCCCCAGTATATCACTTTCTCCTCTCACTTCAGCAGTTCTAATTTGATGGCTTGCGTTGCCGTTTTTTATATATGACCGATGGTATTGTACCTGGCCTGTACGAACTCGTTTTGTCCTTATCACCTTTGCCTTCACAACATCCAAACGAAACAGCGTTCGTTTTCATCACTTATTCTATGGCATTAGTCAGCAGTGTATGGATCTTTGCACACAGCTTTTGATTGGCTGTATTGTCATTTCATCGGGTCCTTCGGCCGGGTGATTAGGGATATCAGCTCCTGCTTGTTTCCAATAAAAAATTGCTACGCTAAATTTTGATCTCTTAAGTTTGTCATCTCTAGTACGCAACTCAAGCTCCAGTCGATGGCCGTCCAGAGGGCCCGTGATAGAGAGGAGAGGCTTGGCCTCCCGATTCCGACATGGGAGCAGCCAGCGGCGAGCCGGGGGCCCCAACGGGTCTCCGCCGGCTAGTTCCTTGTCTGTCTGTCTTAAGCTTGTCTCTTGCTGGATCTGTTTGATTCTGGACTACTCTTTCTCCTCTTGCCGAGGTTATCCGCAATAGCTTCTCTGATGTACCTCAGCTCGTCGTCTCCTTCGAAGATGTTTCCGTATTCATCCGTCATAGCTATTTACGAATTGTTTGCGTTGTGGGAGCCGACGTTGCCCTTACACTCCTGTGATTGCCCCGGTCGCGCTATCATATGCCGCCTATGTTGTGAGCGAGGCTCTACAACATAAACAAATTGACTAAAATCAGAAACTATTGACTTGAGATTCCTCCTATTCTAATGATTTGAGGCATTCTTGACATCTTCAAGAAACCGTCGCTCCTGCAGAAAAGGGCGAGCCAGGTTTCTAATGCAAGCTTGCAATCACCGGGGCAACAGCATCGATCACCTGTAAAGCGCATCGAGCAGTGTAACTCAGGAGGTTATCCAGAAATGGGCGAATCGCAAACGTCTATGACTTCAGCAAATGAACCGCCGGCTCCTCCTGTTCGGCAGCTTGTCATTAGTAGGAGGTAGGCTGATGATGGGGATGTGTGCTGAGTTGGGCGAATATTCTGCACTGCAGGCAAGAGAACATCTCAAGCGCTTATCTGGGCTTCCTTGTCATGCGAAATATTGCACCTAGTCTCGCTCGAAAAGTGTTGTTTCAGGATGTGAGGTGGTGACGCCTCTACTAAGCTGGCTCTGACGATCTTTTCGAGTTCTTGGAAGATTGTCAGCGGTCGTAGCGCCATTTCGTGTACAGCATCAGCGGCTTTCCGATGCATGGAGCTTGCCTTACCACCTCCTTTAAGGATAGTTCACTTCTCTTGGGGCAAATTTCTGGACGTGGTCTCATGCGAACCTTGGCCGTTTCTGTCATAATAGAGTCGCTTGTCGGGATTCGGTGGTGCGGTAGTGCAGCGTGCACATATTTACTCGTGTTGCAACTGTCCACCCTGGACCGTGGAGGTAGCGTGGGCCTAGCGGTGGGTCCAGGCAGAGACACGAGACGATCGACTTAACGAGTAACAAATCTCTTTTAATTACATCGCTACGGAACGATCAGCTGCACAAGCTTCCCGACGGACATCGACACACACGCGCTAAGCTCGTGCTGCACATTGAAGTCAGTTGCCGGGGCTTCTTTTATAGCGTCTTGGGAACGCTCTCGCTCAGGAGGAGAGAGCGCACGCTCTTCACGTTTGCGGCCGCAGTTCGGTACAACGCAGTCAGCTCCATGGATTTTCCAACCGCCACTAGCGCAGCAGAGGGAAAGGCACTGACGCGCACAAACGCATACACAGACACCGCCGGCGTCTACCGTCGCCGAGGAGAAGGAGCGAATGCGAACAAGAAGCTCAACCGTCTCGCTCGCTGAAAGGAGACAGCACTGGCGATCCCGCACAGACGTCAGAAGTTCAGTGCCGTGGGAAAGGTCGCGAGAATGCGCTCACTAATGCTAACGGTCTTTCAGCCTTCTAGGCGTCTTTCAACGGCTGCGGGTGGCTTGGCGAATTCGAAAGGTCGGGGCTTTCATCGTAGCTTTGGCGGCGCGACACAATTTCTTCAGCACACTGGCTAGTCGTAGCACCCATCTTTACAAATGCATCTGACGTGACCTAACAGCAGGCACTTGTAATACTGGAGATGTTTCTGAGTGAATTATTTTACAGGATGACGATAGAGCCCTACCTTGACATTAAATAGTATAGTGTCGTCATTAAAGACAACCTTCAGACAACATGAATTGCCAGACAAGAAACCTGCGTGATCAGTAGTGGTTGTCATAACGAGGATCCTTAAGCATTCTTTTCGTACTGCAATGTCTATGTCGTAGACGACGTCTGTTGCTGTATTTTCGCCAACTGCAATGAGGGAACGCCACTTTATCCTGTTCGAATTGGTCGTTCTACGCAAGGTGTCAAACGTGGTTGAATGCGTGGCATCTACGGCGAGAATTCCTATCATCATCATGATCTTATATATATGTCCACTGTAGGACGAAGGCATCTCCCTGTGATCTCCAATTACCCCTGTCTTGCGATAGCTGATTAGAACTTGTGCCTGCAAATTTCCTAACTTCATCACCCCACCGAGTTTTCTGCCGTCCTCGACTGCACTTCCCTTGTCTAGGTATCGATTTTGTAACTCTAATGGTCCACCGTTTATCCATCCTACGCATTACATAGCCTGCCCAGCCCAGCAAATATCAACCAAAATATCGGCGATCCCCGTTTGCTCACTCATTCATACCGCTCTCTTCCTGTCTCTTAACGTTAGGCGTAACATTTTTCGTTCCATCGCTCTTTGTGCGGTCCTTAACTTGTTCTCGAGCTTCTTTGTTAACCTCCAAGTTTCTGCCCCATATGTTAGCACCGGTAGAATGCAATGATTGTACACTTTTCTTTTCAACGACAGTGGTAAGCTCCCAGTCAGGATTTGGCAATGCCTGCCGTATGCACTCCAACCAAATTTCATTCTTCTGTAAATTTCTTTCTCGTGATCAGGGTCCCCTACATGTGAGTAATTGACCTAGATAAATGTACTCCTTTACAGACTCTAGAGGCTGACTGGTGACCCTGAATTCTTGTTCCTTTGCGAGGCTATTGAACATTATCTTTGTCTTCTGCATATTCATCTTAGCCCCAATTCTTACAATTTCTCGATTAAGGTCCTCAATCACTTGCTTTAATTGGTCTCCATTGTTGCTGAATAGGACAATGTCATTTGCAAACCGAAGGCTGCTGCGATATTCGCCATTGATCCTCACTCCTAAGCCTTCCCAGTCTAAGAGCTTGAATACTTCTTCTAAGCATGCAGTAAATAGCATTCCAGAGATTGTGTCTCCTTGCCTGACCCCTTTTTTAATAGGTAACTTGCTACTTTTCTTGTGGAGAACCAAGGTAGCTGTGGAATCATTGTAGATGTTTGCTAAGATATTCACGTATGTCTCCTGTACCCCTTGATTACGCAATGCATCTATGACTGCTGGTGTCTCTACTGAATCGAATGCCTTTTCATAATCTATGAAAGCCACATAGAGAGGTTGGTTGTACTCCGCAGATTTCTCGATTACCTGATTGATGACATGGATATGATCCATCGTACAATATCCCTTCCTGAAGCCAACCTGTTCTCTTGGTTGGCTGAAGTCAAGTGTTTCCTTGATTCTATTGAAAATTATCTTGGTGAATATTTTATACAATACTGAAAGCAAGCAATTTTCCGGCCCTCGAAAGGAGCCGCCTTCGAGTATGCCCATAGAATATGTGGCAGATCCGTCCTATCTTTACATAATTTGCATTGATCGTTGTATTGCCCTGGATAGAATCTGCTGCAGGCCACCGGGTATGGATACATGTTTGTTTGCAGGAGGCGCCAGGCCACTGCCTATTTCCTCGTGAGCGCGGGATGAGCTGGTGGGTACCGGGCCCTTCCCAGCTAATAGTAATCGGTTTTTTCTTTGTAGCTGACCATGCGGTCTCCTCTCGTTCCCGGCTGGGCAGGCTCACTTGCTCGGCGATTAAGTCCTCGAGCTACGTTGTGAGCCGCCTCGTTGCCGGGGAGAGAGGAGTGCGCGGGTGCCCAAATAATTTTGATAATCCCGCGATCACGGTCGCTGTTATTGTATAGAATTTTGAACCCCTCTGGCGAGAGGCGTCCTTTCGCGAAATTATAAACTGCAATTTTTCAGTCCCTTATAACTCTCGCTTTCGTGGAGGCCACCGCTAATGCTATGGCGGCTTCCTCCGCAACTACGGCGTTGCCCGTTCTCACGGTGCCGCTCGCGAAGGGTTCTCCGTCCGCGTTTACCGCTACTACAGACATCCCTTTGCGTTTTCTTTATTCCGCGGCGTCAACGTAGGCCACGCCCTCTACGTCATGTTATTTGCGCTCAATGTGGCGCGCCCTTGCCTCTCGTCGCTCTTTGTGGTGCTCCGGGTGCATGTTCTTGGGCAGTGGAGGAATTTTAAATTCCCTCCTCGTCTCTATTGGAATGCTTAGTTTCGTGCCGTGTTGCACTTCATATCGAATTTTGAGTTTCTGTAGAATGTGTGGCCCTGTTGGGGTTTGTGTGAGTCTTTCGTATTGACCGGTAGTGTGCGCCTCGATTAGTTCGTCAAGCGTGTTGTGTAGCCCAACTCTAAGAGCTCGTCGTTGGGTCTTGTGACTGGGACGCCAATTGCCTGTTTGAAAGCTCGTCTGATGATGCATTTCATCTTGCTTTTTTCTGCCACACCAAATGTTAGGTACGGTGCCACATAGACGACGCGGCTTATGACGAAGGCCTGCACTAAATGAATTAGGCTGTCCTTCACCATGCCCTAGTGTCTAATGGCAATCCGTTTGAATAGTCTTAGTGTTTGCTGTGCGCTGTTCTCTAGCGCCTTGATGGTACCGAGGTTTCTGCCTTCCGCATGCAACCGGAGGCCTAGGACTTTGATTTGGTCTACGATAGGTATCGGGCCCCCGTTCACCTTGATGTTAATGTTCGGTGTTCCTCCGTATTGTTTCCTAGTCCTAGGGTACACCAGCAGAAGTTCGGACTTTTGAGAGGAGCAACTGAGCCCCTTCTCTGCCGCGTAGCGTTCGACGGCCTCCGTGGCCTGTTGGAGGGTTTCCTCGATTTGGTGTTCGCTGCCGCCTGTCACCCACAACGTACGTTATGTCGTCAGCGTAAAGGCTGTGGTTGAGGCCGCGGATCTTGCTGAGGATTTTTGGCAGGCCGATCATGGCTACGTTGAAGAGAAGGGGGACAATACCGAGCCTTGCGGCGTTCCCGTACTACTCAGTTCTATGTCATCCGAACTGATTTCTCCTATCGTGATTTGAGCTGTGCGGTTCGAGAGGAAGTCCCGGACATAGGTGTAGGCCTTGCGACCTACCCCCAGGTCCCGGAGGTTCCCTAAGGCCGCTCTGTGCTTATATAATAAAGCCACTGAGCTTTGTGTATCGCGACAATATTATCGAAGGCCTTGGTTAGGTCCAGCCCTAAGATGGCTTTCAGTCCCGTTCCTCTGCCCCGCGGGTCCAGGATTTGATGTTTGATTTGGAGCAGGACGTCCTTCGTGGACAGTTTCGGCCTCAAGCCGATCATTGTGAGTGGATACAGACCTGTGTCCTCCATGTAGTTGCTTAATCTAGCCAGAACGACGCGCTACATTAGCCTCCCCACGCACGAGGTTAGAGACATGGGCCTGAGGTTCTCAATCAGTAATTTCTTTCCGGGTTTGGGGATAATCGCCACGTGCGCAGTTTTCCACTGCGGTGGTATTGCGCCCCGTTCCCAGCTCGCATTCATGTACTTTGTTATTGTCGCGATGGATTCGTCATTGAGGTTTCGAAGAATCTTGTTCGGGATGCCACCCAGGCCCGGTGCCGACTTTGTGCGTAGCCTGAGTATTTCAGCCCTCACCTCGGCCTCCGTGAGCTCCTCGTCCAATGCGGGCTTTTCCCTGCCCGTGTACGCATTCTGTGGTTCTCGCGTAATGCTTCCTATGTATCTGTTCTGTATGTCGCGAATGAGTTCGTCGTCGGTTCCTGCGTAGGTGTGGGTGATCTTGTTGAGGTTCTGTCTCTGTGTCGTTTTACAGCCCTCGGGGTCTAAGAGACATCGGAGGAAGTTCCACGTTTTGCCCAGTCCGAGCTGGCCCTCCATGCTGTTGCATGTAGACTCCCATTGCTGTCGGTCCAAGCGGTTCGCGTGATCTTCAATCTCACTGTCTAAACGCGCTATTCGCCGCCGCAGGGTCCTATTCAGTCTCTGTAGGCTACTGCACGCCTCCCACAGGTGGAGGAGTTTGCTGTCGGCTGCTTCGAGCTCTGCTTCCTCGGGAATTTCTCGAGTAGCCTGCTTTACCGCCTTGTGTATCTGTTTTGTCCATACATCAATGTCCGCAATAATTTCTGCGCAATCAATGTCTACCATTTGGTTGTTGTGTTCTTGTGCCGGTCTGAATATATCCCAATCCACCATTGTCAATTTTCTACCCTTCTTTTTTGTGGGTACCGTGTGTATTGTTGTGGCTATAATGAAGTGGTCACTGCCCAAATCGTCTTGTGTGTTTGCCCACTTGGGGCCCTGTGTATTCTTTGTGAACGTGAGGTCAGGTGTGGTGTCCACGTTTACGCTATTACCCGTGCGCGTGGGTTGTTGAGGATCCGTAATAAGTGTTAGCCCCTCCTGTTTTACGTCTATCTAGAGATTCCGTCCTTTGACGATTCCTGTGCGAAAGCCCCACGCCGGGTGCGGCGCGTTAAAGTCCCCTATTACTACCACCGTGTTTCGCTTTGGTATGTAAACAGTTTTTCGGAACAGGGGCCCGAACCTACTTTTGTTCTTGGAGAGCTGTAGATGTTTAGGACAAAGAGGTTGCCATTGTTCTTGCATGCCGGTATTATTTCTAAGAGGACGTGCTGTACGTTTGATATCGTGGTTTCGTGTTGCATCACTGCCAAGTTTCTTTTGACTAGGATTGCAACGAGTGCTTTCTCGTCAGAGGCTCCCTAGAATTTGTACCCTGATAATTTTTCCGGTCCCATAGTTTCTTGCCGGGCTATGACATCTTGGGTTTCTTTTCTTAAGAAGAACTGCTGCAGGTTTCCCGGTGTCCGGCGAAACCCTTGGCAGTTTCATTGCCAGATCAGATATTCAGTGCTATTTTTATTTGGGGCTATGTTGCTAATTGATGCCCCCCCCCCCCCCCCCCCCAGTGGCCATACTGCTGTCCGCTACGGTGGGTCTCTGGTATGGTTTCACATTCTTTATAGGCCCCACCGGTGCAGGCCGATTTTCTGCCAGGGTGTACTGTAATGCTGTAGTTCGGATACAGGTTTATTGTACTCCGCAGATTTCTCGATTATCTCATTGATGACATGGACGTGATCTATTGTAGAATATCCCTTCCTGAAGCCAGCCTGTTCTCTTGCTTGATTAAAGTCAAGGGTTGCCCTGATTCTATTCGAAATCATCTTGGTGAATATTTGATACAATACTGAAAAGAAGCTAATGGGCCTATAATGTTTCAGTTCTCTAACGTCTCCCTTCTTATGGATTAGTATAATGTTGGAATTCTTCCAGTTCTTTGGTACACTTGAAGTCCTGAGGCATTCTGTGTAAAGGGCTGCAAGCTTTTCAAGCATGATCTCTCCCCAATCTTTAATTAAATCGACTGTTATTCTATCTTCTCCAACAGTTTGTGCTTGGTGGCACAAGAACGAAGTAAGTCTTAGATGACTTTAGATAAGAAGTAGCGACCCCGGTCTGTGAGAAGTTGACGAGGAGTGCCGTGATGTAAAATGACGTCTTGCATCAAGAAGTTGGTGACGTCTGTAGCGCAACTGGCCGGGAGAAGTCTTCTGATATCGTAACAAGTCGCATAATCTGTAGCAACGGCAATCCATTTATTGCCAGTGGTGGAGAGAGGTAAGGGGCCGAGAAGGCCGAGGTTAACACGAAAAAATGGCTCAGCTGGTATGTCAAAGGCTGTAGGAGCCCAGCTGGAGGAGGAGGTGGCCTTTTGCGCCGTTGGTACGACTCGCAGGCAGCGACATAACGATGAACAGAACGGTAGAGACCGCGTGGTAGAAAGCGCCGCCGTACGCGTTCATACGTCTTGGAAACACCAAGGTGGCCAGCTGTGGGGACATCATGCAGTTTCTCGAGTACGGTCGCCCGAAGATGTGCAGGAACGACGAGTAGTAGTTCCTGCCCTTCGGGGTGCATGTTGCGGCAATATAATCTGCCATTTACAATGACGAACAGTTGAAGTGACCGGTCCGACGAACCAGACTGCAGGCGGTTGATGGCATTTAGAGACGTGTCCCGCCGTCACTCGTCACCAATGTGGCTGAAAGCGGCGAGCCAGAAAAGGCCGGGCGTAGTATCCTCCGTGGTACACACGGGAGCATCAACGGGGTGCCGAGACAAGGAGTCGGCGTCCTGGTGTAGTCGGCCGAACTTGTACACCACAGTGTATGTGAATTCCTGGAGACCTACCGCCCAGCGACCTAGACGTCCAGTGGGGTCCTTGAGGCTCGAAAGCCAGCACAGAGCGTGGTGATTAGTGGTGACAGTAAAAGGCCGCTTGTGTAAGTAGGGGCGAAATTTACTAACTGCCCAAAGAAGAGCGAGGCACTCGCGCTCGGTAATAGAATAATTGCGTTCGGCAGGGAAAGAGGCCGGCTGGCGTACGCAATAACTCGATCACAACCACGTTGGCATTAGTAGGCTAAAACAGCGTTAATGCCATGGCCACTCGAATCTGTGCGTACGTCAGTTGGAGCATTGGGATAAAAGTGGGCGAGAATCGGCGGGGTAGTGAGTAGCGTGATAAGGTTTGAAAAGGCTGTGGCTTGAGCGAGACCCCACGAAGACGGAGCGTCTTTCCTGAGATCTTAGTGGACGGGCTATGTCTACAAAATTTCGGATAAATCGGCGGAAATACGAGCACAAGCCCATAAAGCTCCGAACATCCTTGGCACAAGTTGGTACAATAAACTCGATGACAGCACGAACCTTGGCGGGATTGGGACGGACACCAGTTGAGTGGACGAGATCCACGAGGATGGTAATTTGGCGGCGACCGAAGTGGCATTTCGAAGAATTAAGTTGTAGCTCAGGTGGCACGAAATACCGACAAGATGGATAAAAGACGTGTGAGGTGTGTGGAAAATGTCGGGGAGAACACGATCGCGTCGTCCAGTTAGCACAGGCATATAGACCATTTATAGCTGTGCAAAAGCCTGTCCATCATTCGCTCGAACGTGGCCAGGGCATTGCACAAGCCAAATGGCATAACATTGAACTGATAGAGGCCATCAGCTGTAACAAAAGCTGTCTTTTCACGGTCCCTGCCGTCGATGGCGATCTGCCAATAACCAGAGCACAGGTCGATGGATGAAAAATAGGTCGCGCCGTGAAGGAAATCCAGAGCGTCATCAATTCGTAGATGAGGAGGGACATCCTTCTTGATGATCTTAATGAGATGCCGATAATCAACGCAGCATCGCTAACTGTTGTCTTCCCTTTTAATTAAGCCAACAGGGGAAGTCCACGGACTCGCGGACGGCTCAACAATGCCTTTTGAAAGCATCGTGTCAACCTCTTGTTGCATAACTTGGCGCTCGGATGGTGACACGCGATAAGGTCGCCGGTGAATCGGAAGCGCATCGCCGGTATGTATGCGATGTTTAAGAAGAGAGGTGTGACCCAAGGGATGGCCGTCAAAGTTGAAGATGTCGGAGTATATGACGAGCAAATGATGGAGGTCGTCTACTTGAGCGCGCAGAAGGTCTGGTGCATTGTGATATCGCTCTGTACCGACGGGGAAGTGGGCGCGTCGGCGGACAAAATTGCAGACGTAGGATCAGGTGACAGTGATGAAATCTGACATTCATCTGATGGTGACAGAGTGGCCAAAACTGTATCTTGGGGAAAAACTTGAGGACAAATGTCCGGAGGGGCAGCCAAGTCTGGTTGGTCGCAACAGTAACCACTGTGGGGAAAGGAAATGTGCGACAAAAGGACACTGGTAGAAGGAGTAACCACATAGTCACCATCCGGTACACTCTGCGTAAGCAGACGTTTGGTGTGTTGCGACACCACGGACCCGAGCACATGGGGGTCGGACCCTCCCGCGTGAAACCGTGCGCGGCTTAGCCGTGTCCGGGGAAAAGAGGATCCTGGGGGTTGAGCCAATGCCGGGTGTTTGGACCGTTATGGCCCCCCGGCGGAGGCAACACACCTCTTTGGCCTCCGCTTCACGTAGACGGCACCCCCGGACTGACCCACCCGGGGGAAATCGGTAGTTGCCTTTTCCTGTCTCTCTCTCCCTCCAACCTTCGTCTTTCTCTCTCACTTTCCATCTCTCCTGTCTTCTCTTCACTTCGTTTTACTTCTAATTTTCCAGGCAGCAAGGGTTAACCTGGTGTAGTTTATCCGGCCTTGGGTCTATTATATTAGGTTATAGTGGCTATGTACAGCTGGCGTCTTCGTTGCCTTCGGGTTTCGTAGCGTCCCCATGTTGGGCTCGGTGGTGGGTGGCTGGCATAGCTACCGAAGTTATAGTTCCCTTTATGGCTCTTTCGTCATTTCCCCGACTCCCTGATCGCCCTCATAAACGAGGGCGCACCGAAGATATCTTTCAATTCCTTGGTAACAAATTGCAAAATTTCCCCCGGTTCCATGTTATTCATTCTGATAACTCTGAAAAGACGATGAGAATGATTTCACCCTTCCTCGTGTCAAAGTGTCTCACCGAAACTCTTGGGGCAGGCTACAAGGCATCAAAAATGGCTAGTGGAGACCTCCTTTTGGAACTCCACGATACGAAACAGCACGAAAAGCTTCCAAACCTAGTGTCATTCGGGGAAATCCCGGTGACAATATCCCCGCACCGAACTATGAACACCAGTCGTGGCGTTGTCTCCGACGATGACCTGATGCATCTGGCAGAAGCTGAACTGTTGGAAGGCTGGAGCGAGCAAAACGTGATCAATGTTAAACGAATTATGCTAAGGCGGGACGGCAAGGAGATCAAAACCAAGCATCTAGTACTTACTTTTGGATCAAGTATCCTGCCCGAGACAATCGAGGCGGGCTATGTGAAGCTACGGGTCAGACCCTATATTCCAAATCCTCTTCGTTGCTTCAAGTGCCAGCGTTTCGGCCACAGTTCCCAGAACTGCCGAGGCCGACAGACATGTGCTAAATGTAGTTCCGATGACCATGCCTCTGAAACGTGCGAAAACACACCACACTGCGTCAACTGTGATGGCGAGCATGCCGCATACTCGCGGTCATGCCCGTCTTGGAAGAAAGAAAAAGAAGTCATCACGATCAAAGTAAAGGAAAATATAACTTTCAAAGAGGCTCGCAGGCGGGTTTCATACCTGCCTAAAGTCAGTTTTGCCGAGGTGGCGCGTCAGGGGGCAGCGCCACAGCGGCATCCGGCAGCTGTCCGGCCCACACAAGGTGAGCCGGCGGTGACGCCATCCGCCCCCTCGGTGGCTGCGGCCAACGCTGCTCCGCCGCCCCAGAAGAAGGGGCCATCGACCTCCGGGCTGGTGGCCTCAAGGGCCTCATCCCTCGAGACGAGGCCTTCACGTCAAGCCAACCGCTCGCAAGAGCGCGTGTCCAGCGCCTCGCAAGAGGCGATGGACACAACAACCAGCCAGACGGCGCCGCCAGCGCCTAAGGAGCGGCGGGAATCCCTTGACCGCTCCAGAAAAGAGAAACCTCGCGTCACGGCGCCTGGAAAGGGCACCGTGAGCTAGTCTTCATCTTCTGAACACACAGCACAAACACTTTCTTCATTATGGAAACACAAATATTACAATGGAATGTTAGAGGACTTATTCACAACCTCGACGATATAAGAGAACTCCTACACAAACATAATCCTAAGTTGCTGTGTGTTCAAGAGACACATCTGAAACCCAGAAACACAAACTTCCTTCGTCAATACACCATCTTTCGAAAAGACCGCAATGAGGCTAACGCCTCGTCCGGCGGTATAGCAATAATAGCAGATAAGTCTGTAGCTTGCCAACATGCAGCCCTCCAGACGCCCCTTGAGGCAGTGTCAGTTCGGGCCATTCTGTTTAACAGACTAGTAACTGTCTGTTCCATTTATGTCCCCCCCAATCATCGCCTTGAAAAAACAGACTTTATAACCTCATTGACCAGCTTCCCGAACCTTACATCCTTGTGGGAGATTTTAATGCTCACAACGCGTTATGGGGAGACTCGCGATGTGACGCGAGAGGTCGTCTCATTGAAAATTTTCTTCTGACCTCTGGTGCCTGTCTCTTTAATAAGAAGGAGCCCACGTATTACAACGCCCAACACGATTCGTATTCATCGATAGACCTTGCACTTGGATCCGCTTCCCTTCTGCCTGACCTTGAATGGAACGTCATCAAAAATCCTTTTGGAAGTGACCACTTCCCTGTAACTTTAAACTTAATAACGCAGCATGACAACCCTCCCAGTATTCCTCGATGGAAATTAGCATCTGCTGACTGGGAGCATTTTAAAGAATCAACTTATTTACCACGAGATTTTATAAACAATTTTAGTATCGACGATGCTGTTGCATATTTTACCGCTTTTATTATTGATGCTGCTGAAAAGTGTATCCCACAAACGAATGGTATCTCACGTAAAAGATGTGTTCCCTGGTGGAACGAAGACTGTAGACAGGCGCGAAAAAGGCAAAATAAGGCATGGGGCATATTGCGTAGATATCCAAATGCTGAAAATCTCATTCAATTTAAACAGATTAAATCGCAGGGAAGGCGGACACGACGTCAGGCAAAGAGAGAAAGCTGGGTGAGGTTTATCTCGGGTATAAATTCCTACACACAGGAGGCAAAAGTGTGGAATGGCGTAAGAAAGCTAAAGGGGCAACAAATTCATCCATTGCCTCTGGTTAATGACCAAGGGAATACCTTGCAGGACCAGGCAGACTGTCTTGGGGAGCACTTTGAGCATGTGTCAAGCTCAATCCATTATTCCAAATCCTTCCTCAAATACAAACAGATAGAAGAATGCAAGCCATTTATACGCAAATGCCGACAGAACGAACAGTATAACCGTCCTTTTAATATTGCCGAGTTGAGAGCCGCCTTGATCGCATGTAAGAGCTCTGCACCGGGACCCGACAGAGTCGTGTATGACATGATTAAGAACGTGCACACTGATACACAACTAACACTACTGGCGCTTCTCAACACTATTTGGGCTGCCGGATATCTTCCATCCGCATGGAAAGAAGCGATTGTGGTCCCTGTATTGAAGCAGGGTAAAGATCCTTCCTTGGCGGCAAGTTACCGTCCCATAGCTCTCACAAGTTGCCTGTGCAAGCTATTTGAAAAAATGGTTAATCGTCGCCTTATACATTTCCTTGAACTGAACAAAATGCTTGATCCCTATCAGTGTGGCTTTAGAGAAGGCCGATCCACAACTGATCATCTTGTGCGCATTGAAGAAAATATCCGAAACGCATTTGTACATAAACAGTTTTTCTTATCGGTATTCCTCGATATGGAGAAGGCGTACGACACAACATGGCGTTACGGAATCCTGAGAGACTTGGCGCTAATAGGCATCCATGGCAATATGCTAAGCCTAATACAAAGAAAAGCTATTTGTCCAATCGTACCTTCCGCGTCAAAATCGGGAATGTATTTTCACGCCCATTCATTCAGGAAACTGGTGTACCCCAGGGAGGCGTGCTCAGCTGCACACTGTTTATCGTTAAGATGAACACACTCCGTGCCTCATTACCACCGGCTATTTTTTATTCCGTCTACGTAGACGACATACAAATAGGCTTCAAGTCATGTAACCTCGCAGTGTGTGAGAGACAGGTACAGCAGGGCTTAAACAAGGTAATGAAGTGGGCAGACGAAAACGGGTTTAAAGTTAACCCACACAAAAGTTCTTGTGTTCTTTTCACAAGAAAGAGAGGCCTGATTCCAGATCCCTGTGTAGAACTGCATGGACAGCAAATACCTGTGAACAAAGAACACAAGTTTCTAGGCATCATACTTGACTTTAGGCTAACTTTCATCCCCCACATAAAATATCTCAAAGCAAAATGCCTAAAAACAATGAACCTCATGAAGATCTTATCTCACACATCATGGGGCAGCGACAGGAAATGTTTAATGAATCTTTACAAGAGCCTCATTCGTTCGCGACTGGATTACGGTGCTGTAGTATACAACTCTGCTGCCCCAAGTGCACTAAAGATGCTGGATCCCGTTCACCATCTAGGTATCCGCTTGGCCACCGGTGCTTTCAGAACGAGCCCTATAGAAAGCCTATATGCAGAATCGAATGAATGGTCACTTCATCTCCAGAGATCGTACATCAGCTTCACATACTTCCTCAAAGTTCACTCTGATCATGAACATCCATGTTCTCAAACCGTTAACGATTTGACGTGTACTACACTTTTCCATAATAGACCCTCTGTCAGACGGCCTTTCCCACTACGTGTGAGAGAACTTAGCGAAGAAATGGATGTCCCACTTCTCGAACATCGTTTAATGCCTCCAGGTAAGCTTTTACCACCCTGGGAGTGGCAGGTGATAGCATGTGATGTATCCTTTGTGGAGGTCACAAAGCACGCTCCTGAACTCGAAATCGCCATACATTTCCGTGAACTCCAATCGAAGTACTGTTGCCCTGAATTCTACACCGACGCGTCAAAGTCCCATGCTGGTGTATCTTACGCGGCCGTCGGTCCATCTTTCTCTGAATCAGACGTATTGAACCCTTATACAAGTATCTTCACTGCAGAAGCCTATGCAGTACTGTCTGCGATTAAACACATTAGGAAATTAAAACTACAGAAGGCAATAATATTCACGGACTCCTTAAGTGTCGTAAAGGCACTAATGTCTTTAAGGAAACACAAAAATCCTGTTTTCATTGAACTTTACTCATATTTGTGCAATATTTACTCATCTGGTAGACATGTGACAATATGCTGGGTTCCTGGTCATAGATCCATCGAAGGTAATGTGCTTGCAGACCAAATGGCCACATCAATTACATCTGAAGCTACTAATCTTAGCAGTACTATTCCCGCCACAGATCTGAAGCCTTTTTTGCGAAGGAAACTGCGAAACCACTGGCAACGCCTGTGGGAGAGTGAAACAAATAATAAACTCCACCTGATTAAGCCACAGTTAGGTTTCTGGCCCTGTACAACTAAAACACGACGAACTGATGTCCTATTCTGCCGTCTCAGAATAGGACACACATATGGTACTCACAACTTTCTGTTGACTGGTAACGAGCCTCCAACCTGTGGCCGATGTGGTCAGAGGCTGACCGTCCTCCATGTCCTCTTGGAGTGCCGGGAAGCCGAAACAGAGAGAAGGAAACACTTTCCTCTTGCATACCGCTACCATATCCCTCTCCATCCCAGTATGTTTCTTGGCAAAGAACCACTTTTTAATACCAAAGCAGTCCTAGGTTTTTTGAATGACGTGGTACTACATGTGATTAGCCCTAGATATTCGTAGCACATCCTCCCACCAGAGGATGCTGTTGCGATAGTGCTCAGTATAGCGCATGCCTCCAGGCCTTTATGTTCAAGGGCTCTGTTGAGGCAATAGTGCTTCATGCCAATTTTCGCATCAGACTTACTTTGCAAATAGTAACATTTATTTGCAATGCATATTTCATGCTCATAGCACACGCCATCAGTCATTTCCATAATCTTATTACCTGTAGATTTTATGCACTTTACAGCGACTATTTTTAGGCCCCCTTACAGCCACGTCATATCCACCACTCGTAATTCATCGCATCAATTCAAACTCATTAACACTGGCCTGGCGCTCTTTGGCCATTATTGGCCCTTGCGCCATTAAACCCCATATATCATCATCATCACCATCCGGTACACTGCGGCAGGGTACAACGACAATACATGCGAGTGCTTGGGGCGGCAAACGAACAAACTCGGCACAAGAGAGCTGACTCTGTACTGCGTCAGGAACGTCGGATTAAGCGGGGAAGTCAAGTTCAACGACACCGGCGGAGCAGTCAATTACAGCGGAGTGGTCAGTCAAGAAATCGAGTCCAAGGATTACGTCATGAGGGCAGTGGCGAAGAACATGAAACAACACGGACGCGTGGCGGCCAGCGACGGTCACGCGTGCGGTGCACATTCCAAGCACGGCCGGAGTTCCGCCGTCAGCGACACGCACAACGCGGGACTCTGGAGGTGTTAGAACTTTGTGTAAGCGTTCACGGAGATCAGAGCTCATGATACAAATATGTGCACCGGTTCGATAAGGGCAGTAACGGGTAGGCCATCCACTTATACGGGAAGTTGGTTCTCGTGTGTGGTCCCATGCAGCGTCACCTCCGGGATCTGCATTGCTCACTTTTCCTGGGAACAGCGGCCAGAGGGGTGCGGCGATGAATAGCGGCGGGGCAGAGGTGACCGGGAACGACGATCGTGCGGGGAAGCTGAACGGCTGGAGCTACGGGTTGGTGCAGGAGCGTCTCGGAGCGGTGAGTTGTTACGAGCGGAAAACTACAGGGGCAGATTGTAGTCGCGGCGAACGTCAAAAAATGATCGAGGGGAGGAAGGTTGGCGATACCGGCAGTGACGGGAAATATGTCCAACGCCGTGGCAATAAAAACATGTGGGCTTATCGTCCTTGGTTGTCCACTGGGCCGGATCAAGATACCGGCGCAACGTTGCTGTATTACTGTAAGACGTAAGAACAGAACTGACGCGAGGGTGAGGAAGAGAGGCAACAGGCTGAAGTCCTAAGTTAGCCAGCTCTTCCCTCAGGACGGCTTAGATTAAAGAAACTGTCGGTCCGGAATTGACGGAAGGGAGTGCGAAATAGCAAGGTGGTGACGCCGCCTCAATTTCACGACGCACGCGGACAAGGCTATCGGTGGTCGTGGTAGGTTGCTGATTGGGCGGCTCAACGTCCGCTCAGGACGATATAGCGGCCGTGTTTGGAAGCCGCATGAATTGTTGGGCGATGCGGCGACTCTTCAGTGCTTCAAAATGCCGGCATTCCTTGATGATGTCTCCAACGGTCGAGCAGTCCTTAAAGACAAGCAAGTTGAGAGCATCATCAGAAACGCCTTTCAGGACTTGACTTACTTTGTGCGCCTCGGTCATGGTGGCATCAACTCGGCGGCAAAGGGCGATAACGTCAAGGATGTACGACAAGTAAGACTCCGTGGGAGATTGGGCGCGACCGGAGAGATCTTTCGAAGCGGCGCTCTGGCGGCCAATTGGTTTGCCAAATAGGTCACGAAGCTTCTGCTTACATAGATCCCGGCTGGTCAGCTCTGTTTTGTGAGTGTTAAACCAGAAGTGCGCTGTCCCACTGAGGTAGAAACCGACATTGGCGAGTGTCACTGTCGGGTCCCGCCGATTGTTCGTTGCGACGCGCTCGTAATTCCTAAGCCAGTCATCGGCGACGTTGTCGGTGCCGCAACAAGAGCTAGGGTCGCGCGGTTGGATCAAGATCACTGGCTGGGGTGCCGGTGTTGCGGTTGACGCAATATCCCTGCCTGTTGACATGGTGGAACTTGCCAGGACACGTCCGCTGCAGAGTTTCATCTTGAGTAGTACCCAGGACATCCACCAAAATGCCACGGGGAACGGTATAAATGAAAATATTGCTGCATGCATATTGTGTGTTTCTTCTGGACGATGCGCGCGGGCGCCTAGACGAAGACGACGAACTGCTCTGGGCTCTCGAGCTATCGGCTGATCTGGCCAGCGCTGCAGCTATCCTTTGTAAATATACTTGTAAATAGTCTCCAGTACTTAATCCTTTGTTCGCGTAACAATATATTTACAAGTTATTTACAGCGAGCTGTAGCACTGCCAAGATGGCGAAAAAGCAATCTTTTCAATCGTCGTCTTTAACTTAACCCCAGTGGTCAACGTCACCTTTGTCCCATTGCGCGCACTCTCGTGGCAATATTACCCTGCTTATCATTCAGTGCATAAATCTAGCCTTATCCTATGCCAAGTTTTCTTCCAACTCATTTCATGCTGCGTCCATATTTTACTGCTTCCTCAATCTGTTCCACGTTTAAATTATGGATATACCATACTTTCTTCTTGTTCAGTTTCGACAGGTCATCTAATCTCTCGAGTTTGACACTTTCATGTTTTGATGTTTCTTTATTAGGTCCTTTGTTACTTGGGAGAGCTTACCTATTGGTTGCCTTTATGCCTTACCTCCCACTTCAATTGCTGCTTCCGAGATCAACCTATTTACGGTTTGATTCATTACCTCTATGTTGTCTTCATCTTCTTGTTCGAAAGCTGCATATTTATTTGCGAGCACCAGCCTGAATTGGTCTGCTATTACCCTTACTGCGTCTAGGTTGGCCTTTTTCTTCGTGACTAATTTTATTATTTCTCTCTTCAAATTGAGAGAAATCCTACACCTCACTATAACCTATGGTCACTGCACTTTACCCTACCTAGCACTTCTACATCCTGCACTATGCTGGGACTGGCAGAGATTATGAAATCTATTTAATTCCTTCTTTCTCCAATAGGGCTTTTCCAGGTCCACTCCCTGTTGCTGCGCTTCCTGAAGAAGGTATTCATTATTCGAAGCGTATTTCTTTCCGCGAATCCCACCGTCATTTCTCCTCTAGTGTTCCCAAAATCGATGCCGTAGTTGCTAACTGTTTGCTCATCAGCCTGCCTTTTCCCCACTTTTGCATTGAAGTCGCCCATGACTACAGTACACCGAGTTTGCACCTTTCTCATTGCTATTTCAACATTTTCACCAAACAGTTCTATTTCTTCATCCTCGTGACTAGAGGTTGGGGCGTAGGCTTGCATTACCTTCATTTTGTACCTCCTATTCAGCTTGATTACGATGACTGCTGCCCTCTCATTAATGCTGTAGAATTCATCAGTTTTGCCCGTTATGTCCTTACGGACTACAAATGCCAATCCGAATTGTCTCTTACCTGGAAGACCTCTGTAGCAAAGGACGTGGCCGTTAGTCAGTACTCACCAGTTCTTCTAACCTGACTACTAAGGCCAATAATATCCCAAGCAATACCTGATAATTCTTCCAATAGCCCTGCTAAGCTAGCCTCACTCGATAGGGTGCGCATGTTGAAAGTTGCCAGGTTCACTTTCCAGTGGCGGCCTGTCCGTACCCACATATTCTTAGCACCCTCTGCCGCGTCGCAGGTCTGACCGCCGCCTTGGTCAGCTGCTCCGCAGCCGTTGGGGACTGAGGGCCATGGGTTAATTGTAGGAGTCATGAGGGAGGTAGTGGCCGAATACTGCACGAGGGAGGCCAATTCGATACTGTTCTGGTGAGGGAGTGACTTTGTTGAAGCTTAGCCTTCCTAATCTGGTTGCACCTGGACTAGTATAGACCCACTAGCTCTTGATGATATGTATATTTTTTGTCGGCGTCAGGTGCCGCTCCATGCCTGAAAATGTAGTGGACAGGAGGAGGATTCGAACTTACGACCTTCAGATTAGAGGCCCGGTGTTCTACCTCTGCTCCACGCCACCACCCTCTCCTATTTAATTCCTATATCTGTGAGTTTTTCTGGCACTAATCAGTCAAGCAATGTGGAGATATGGGGCCCGGGTACAGCTCATATTATGTACTGTAGACGTACTCGAAAGGTAATATTTCCTAAGGCTCCACTGCTTCGCTTTGCATCTGAGCGCGGATTTGCAGCTATCTTCAGTGTATTCTTCGCTAGCCGGGTAGATGTCCATGTTGTCGCTGGCAGTATCAAACAGTCTACTTTTGAGCTTCGGCGATGGTACCGCTAAAATCTGTCAACATAGGATTAAATGCGGGAGTGTAATTACGTTACTGAATTACATTAAGTCATCTTAATTACATTGCTCAATTACTGCCAGCGGGGGAACGAAGTGCTGCAGCTAGACGCGGAAAAGTTGGAAAAACTGCAGTAAATTGGAACGCAACATTCTACTAACGACAGGCCTGGATGCAAGATGGCGCGCACTGACGGTACGGACATGTGGCGCCTCACCGCATGCAGATGGCGCACCGATTTAGTTTGTCAGATTTTGCGTTGATCCGCGCACTTGTGCCGAATCGCCTACATCGAGTGTATATGTTCAGAAATCAAGTTTGACAATGGCGTGTTTTGCGTATGCTATCTTGGCAAGGAACAAGAAGATACCTTTCTTACTCATTGCAGAGATCCGTGGGCCATGCCAGCTTCGTGTATGACTGCATGCGAAAATTGAGCAAGACGTTGTTCATAGCATATCCGGTAAGTTTCCCGATATTCTGGTTCTAGATTGGCATCATTATGCGTTTGCATAGAATTTGTTGAGCAGGAATATGCTGGCGTTATGACAGCACCTATAAATCTGGCACTCGTGTTTACAAGAAATCACACCCTTCAGAAAAGCCGCATAGCGCTATCAAAGCGCATACTGATGCGTTGTGTCAATCACTACGAAGTGGCGAGCTCTATTCCTGTGTGTGGTGGCCCTTGCTTCGACGTTATTACCACTGACCCGACCTGGGAACACAGTTTGAATACGCCCTCTCCGTTGCTTTCAAGGCCCTCCTAGGCGCCCGCCACATACATAACGCCGTCTACGACCCTTTTGGAAACGGCACGGACGAGAGCCTTCATCGCTGTGTCAAGGCCGTGCTTTCCGCACATGAGCCGAGAAAACGCTTGAATGCCCATTTCCCGATGATTCTCCATAACAGTCGCTACGCCCTAAAAGCGGACCTCAGCTGCTCAGCAGCTGAACTTGTGTACGGCGTTGGCTCGCGGTTTGTCAGGCCAGATTTTCTTTCTATCTTCATCAGATTGCTCAAGAGAGCGTGAAGATTTCTACCCTGATCTTCGGCGCAGTTTTTCTCCACTCCGCCCCGTTCTGCGACGGTGCCAAAACCCTCCCCAGGTTGTCATCAGCCAGGCCATCGCAATATGCGCATGTTTTTGTATGGTGTGACAACGACCTTAGATATCAACGAAAGACACGATGTAGTCGCAGCTGACAAAGTCAAACTGGCGTAGAGCTTGCCAACCTCGCCTAGGCGGCCATACGGACGCTGCTGAGCAGCGCCGCTCGAGAGAACAAATTAAAAACTCGCCAGGCAGCGCGGTCACGTTGGTGTGTTGCGTACGGGCTGCACTGGCTGCGAGGTTGTCTCTTCCTGCGGTTCAGGCCTGCGGTCGAGCGCCACAACAGGCTTGAAAACACGAAGGGCCGACACCCACCCGTGAAATTATACTTATTTCCGGGCAGGGGGATACAAGTGTGCACCACAGCCTGCTGTTGGCAGAGTCAAATAAGTCGCGCTTGTTGACATTCGCATGCCAATTTATTTAACGTTTTCGCGTGTCCAAGTTTTATCTGTCTCACGCAGTGAGTCGAGTGCGCTCTCGCATGTAACTGGAGTCCATTAATAAACACACTGGGGCTCGTAGCCTCCGCTGGATGTCACCGCTTAGCGTATGCAGGAACATAACGCCAATGTTAAGGGCATAGAAAGACAACAGGAATGCAGTCAATGAGGATACGCACGCAATGGACAAATGGACAGAACGTCCCCGCACCGATGTATGCGGACGACATGGTGCTACTAGCGGACAATGCAAGAGATGTACACGCCCTGGGCAATATCTGTGGCAAATCTAGGTCTTAAATTTAGCACAGCGAATTTGGTAATGATGATCTTTAATGAAGACACGAGTAACTACGTGGTGTCGATTTAACAGCAAGTCATACCAATAGTCAAACAATATAAATACCTCGGCGTATACATAAACGACGGAAAGACCTACTCAAGCGCCCACCAACATAATCTGAGAATAAAGCGGTAAGGGGAATGCAGAAATAATAAACCATAGGACACTATGGGGCCATAATAAATATGAGGGAGTGCGTGGATTCTGGAAAGGTGTAATTGTGCCAGCGCTGACGTTCCCTAATGTCATTCTGTGCCTAAAATCGAATATGTTGTCGGGGTTGGAAGTTAACCGAAGATCAGTGCGCCGGTTGGCTTTGGGACCCCGCGGTAAAACCACAAATAAGGCAGTTCAAGGGGACATGGGTTGGGCGTCGTTTGAAGTCTGAGAAATGTAGATGAAAATCAGTTTTGAAGAATGACTCAGAAACAAGAATCAAAATAAATGGATGGATAAAGTGTACAACGATCTCTATCTGATAGGCGTGTACACAGAATGGAGAAAGAGGCTAGGAAAGTCCGCGCCCAAGTGAAGGCTAATTGAAAGTGTATATAGACAACCAGGAGTAATCATAAAGACAGAGAAACACGGACAGCGAATTGCTTGCAAAGAATGGAAACGGAAAGGACCAAGGATATATACAAGAATGACAAAAAAGAAATTAGAAGGGAAAGTTTGTTACGAGAGCACGAAGGGAAGTGCCTAGATATTTGAGGCTCGTGCTGGTTGCCAAAGGACAAAAACAAACCGGAGCAAATATTTGCAGTGAGATGATGCATGTGTACGCTGCAGCAAAAAACAGGAGACCACTCGGCACATCCTTATGGAATGCGAAGGGATTCGTCTAGTGAGACCAGCACGTAACGTTTAAGTTCCAGAAGCGCTGGGACACAAAAGTAGACGGACGTACCAACCGCTCAGCAGTCAAGATAAGCAAGAGACGTTTAGAGTACTGGTGGCAAAAAGAATTGCGTAGCTTGCACTGGACGCACAATGCTAAAGAGACATCGCAGCTGATGGGTACCAATACAAGAATTCTAGAAGGAAAAGCACTGATAGCATATCTGAGTAACTCAGGCAAGATAGGTAACGATTTGTCCCTGCCCCGTCTCAAAGGGGATGCCAATAAATTATCATCATCAGGAGCCGCACTTTCGCTCAGATGCAGCGAGTGGGGGGATTTGATGCGATATCACTGTATGTAAAAATGAAAATGAAGAACGAGGCAAACGATTCGTCAAAGAATAAAAAAGCCTGAAGAATCTCGCGTCGTAAGCCGCCTTACAAGTACCAAGGGAGACGATTTTATCATCGTGTCGCGCGTCACAGCGATTATGACGTCCCTGAGGTGTGGAAACTATTCTATATTTATACCCCTGTCTAATTGGGAAGATTGGAGTGCGGTAGAATCCAATCTGAATCGGGCGCTGCTACACAGGTCCGTTTTATCACAATTTTGCACAATCTGTATCCAGATCGCGATCTTAGGCTGTCGTATGCGCCATAATGCTGAGTTAGCTCCACCAGCTCGATCGGAATTGCTGGACGGTGCAACAGCTACCATTCGTGACCACAGCCGAAATAAATGTATCCATATCGGGCATCCATATGTTTGATCAAGATCGAAAGTGTCCGTGTTGGAGCGGTATCAAAGAACGAACGAGAGCCAAAGCGATTCAAACCGCCGCTGCCCTCCTCCCGGAACCCACCTTGCTTAGTCATGATGTGAGGCAGCACGGTCCGCATTCTTTTGACAAATGGGCTGCCTTTTCATACGCCGGTGCGAAAGCACTTAACTGCGTGCAGCTTGCTACTACAGAAATGTCACCGATCAAACGGGCGCTGTTAAACACTAGACAGCACAACACCAGTAGAACGCGCAAATCAGCCGACGCTCAATGCGTCGTTCAAATCACGTCGAAGTTGAGCTGCAGCGATAATCTCGTCCTCACGAGTAAACTGGCGTGACTGAGCTGCAAGGCGAAGCAACAACGCTGCCGCGTATAACAAGCATTAACTAAAACAGCAAGCTTTCTCGTTCTGACTTGATTTTTCGGACGGCGGTTATCCATACCTCCCTGCGTTCTTTTTCATACCATTTACTCGGCAAATTGTTTACTTGACAAGCGGCTGCAGGCACCTGGCCTTTTTGTCACAGTTGTGGGCAATTTACCACGCAACAATGCTGGGCTCTTTGGCTACCCGACCGCCGAACCATCGCGGAAGAACCAAGGTCGATCCACATAGGTCGCGAAGCTTCGGGCGAAAAGCGGTTCAGAACCAATTTTCACCGAGATCAGCAAGGGTGGTTATGGGAGCAGCGATTGAAGCGCGACTATGTTTGGAGGGAATAAACACTGGGAAAGAAAAAACCGTTTTTAATTTAAAGCGAGACGCAGTTAGATTCATTCAACTAAAATAAAATTCCTAATCCATTTTATATACGCATGGCGAGAATAGAAGATACCACTCTGTTTTACTTGATCATTATCAATAATTACATTGTTTCACCGCCCATCGTGAGAGCGCCCATCGATAGCGGCGGGCGTTGACGCCACTATCAGTTGCAATGCAATGCAGCTCTTGGAGTGCGTGGAAAGGCGCGCTCGTAGAGTTCACTTGTTACAATACGCCCCCCTCACATGTTGTGTTGTTTTGCATGTCGACGTTTGTCTGAATTAGGTGACGCGGGTAGTTTTATTGTTTCTTAACCTCTGCAGTCAAAAGTAGTGAGTTTGCGGCCGTCAGATACTTGGCCGCCAGATGTATTTACCTTGGAACAACAACGACGCGTATATCAATTTGGCCAAGATCTTGGGCATCGCGAGCGCCTCACAACGCCTGGCGACCTGATGCATGGTGACACCGCTGTCCGCTAGGGGAAGGAGTGGCGCTAGCGTCTGTCTGCAAACTTGAAGTTGGGAGCCCTATATTGCTGGTGTACAGGCCGCTGCTAATACAGGAATGCTCGTACAGCGCCGAATGTCATGCAGTGATAATGAAATACATGTGCAATTGAAAGACGGCGCGTCGCGACGCCTTTGAATTCGGGTGCCGACAAGGGAATAGCTATTAAAACGTATCGAACAGTTTTGGTTTCTCTGAATATAATTGCTGTTGTGAATAAAATTTCACTTGCCTTTTTTTTCTTATGAAGGATTTCGGGCAGAAGTACAACATCGATCCACTGAAAGGCTTGGATTTAATGCAGGTAAGTTGCGACATATAGAGAACATCGCTCCCCGAGTGCCAAGAAAAGATGCCAGTACGCATAGATATCTGCTATTAGTTGTTCTGATTTTGAATTCACTTGGTTCCTGCCGTGTGGATTACGAAATTGGGTCGTGTATAAAACGAATACGTGATATCCACGGAAGAATGGATAAAACAAAATTATTTCTGGATACCTTTGGAAGTATTTTCACGCCATTTCAAATCATCACGTTCGTCTGCTCAATCTAACTTGTGTAACAGCGCGAAAAATAACAAGGAAGGGACGACGATAGAGATAGAGTGAAAAGAGCGCTGACTTCCAACTGTTTATTCTATTGACGATGCTAGGCATATGTACACATACATCAGCATACATACATCAGCAGGAAAGGAAGATCAAGGAAATAAGGAAAGAAACATCAGTCAGCATGAATGGCACAAGGTGATATCAACATGGACCCAATCACCAACCATCTGAAAACCGTAGTTCCTCCTTAGTCAGTGTTAGTGATGGCATGCTCACACATCTTTCCCCCGCACGAGCAATCTTAACCGCCTCAATTATCTCTCTGACGCACTGATCTTTGTGTCGAGATACAATCCCGCTTTTCTTGAACTTAGGCTTGCATGGCTTGGTACGACGACGCGTGGTCTTATCACCACATTTACGGCAGTGTAATCCAAGCTGGCCCTGATTACCGTCACTTACATTCTTGCTGTGCTCTCTTAGTCTGGTGTTTATGCATCTTCCAGTCTGTCCAATGTATTCGCGTCCGCAAGCCAACGGCACGCGATATACGACACCCTCGTCACAAGAGACAAAACGATCATGGTGTTGAATCTTGCATGTTTTCTTCTCTTTAATATTGCACGGGTTTGTTTTCTTGCAAAGGATTGAAAGTTTTAGCGGAGCTGAAAACACATCAACGCCTACGCGTTTTCCAATCTTCTTTAGATTGTGGGAAGTTTGGTGGATGTATGGAATAACAGCTATTTTCCTGCGCATGTCCGAACCTGCCACATCTTTCTTCTCAGATTGCCGAACTGCTCTCATTTTTTGTAACAGGCCCTCAGCCACGGAGACCACCAGGGGTTCCGGGTATCCCGCGTCAGACAGCCGTCTATTTTGAAGTGCTAGGCTTTCTTGGAGCATATGTTCACAAGACTTTGTTAGAGCATTAGTAAAGCAGTACTTAACAATGCTACGCTTCACGAGCTTTGAGTGAGCAGATACAGCCGGCAATAAAGCTTTTTTTGCCCTCGGTTCATAACACCAACATACGTGATCCTTAAAAAACTTTAGTCGTAGCTCTAAAAACCTAATCGAATTCTTCTCAGGCAGTTCATGAGTCAAAATTAAGGGGGTTAAGTTTCGCTTGAAAATGTAAAGCACGTTTCCAACTGAGTCGTAAAAATCCGCATTAGCGTTGTCAATGATGATAGAAAGTCGTCCACAAATCTAAAAACTTTGATCACACTAGTGCCATCGAGACATGTGTTGATCTTCCTGTCGTGCATAGCTAAAACAGGTCGCTGAGGACAGGGGCTATACATGACCCAATGCAAATTCCGCGTTTTTTGAGGTAAATACCTTTGTCCCAAGTGGCAAAGGTAGATCTCAGATACACCTCAACCAATTCCAAAAACCTCCATGAACTGCCTGAGAAGAATTCGATTAGGTTATATAGGATATATATATATATATATATATATATATATATATATATATATATATATAATTAACTTAGTAACCGAAGTTAGGCCGAGCCGGATTCACTCGAAATCAGAATCAATAGCAGTCATGCGCAGCAGAGCTTCTACTAGGACTCAGAAAAAAAAGAGGCTGCAGTTTTGCCGGAAAGGCGACGCAGTATTCATGATAGCGAAGCTTAAGACAATTACACGAAAAAGATTCTTCCCGTATAAATCCGTGTAAGAGCCGCACCCCCAACTTGAAAGCAAATATCTTTATTTTTAAATCCAACCGAGAAGCAATCGCGTTCAGCGCAATTCCGATCGCGCAGCACTGCGAATTTTCCCGCGCAGCGTACTTTCGCGCGTCGCAACTTAGGCTATGCGACTTGCAACACTTGGGGCGCGGGAAAACAGCCTAAGAAGGAAGACAGCGCTCATGAAGTTCGCAGCCATCCCTGCTCGCCCTTGATCGTTGCACCCCTTAATGATTACCAACAATTGGATACATATGGGCCGCGTAAGCGTCAACCGCACACAGTAATTCGGAGCTGCGGCAGGGCTAGTTGAGAAGATGCGTGCTCTCCTCCCTATGGGCGCATTTGATAACGTGACCTCCAACTAACCCGTGGGACGCGGGTTGACCGCGTGGGAAGATGACGTCGAACAAGCCGCCATCCTTTTCGGCTCAGTGTTACGGGGTTTTTTTTTTCGCACCCACAGTGTATGGGTTGCTCACTCATATGACTTTTGGACTTTATACGAAATGTCACGGTGACGACGACAGCAAAAGTTTGCCTGGGGTGTCGACACAATTGCTGTCGCAATAAAATGAGAAATAGAAAACAGGCGTCAAGCCCGCTTCTACCGCGGCTGCGGACGTTGCAATGTGCACCGGCTACAAACACAGCATGAGCACCAAAGACAAAACCAATAGGGGCACCTCGCTTATCGGTACTTCGCCAGAGCCCCTCTGACGCTGAAAAGGAAGCGTTCCGCCGTATAAGCACCAGCGGAACCATAACACCAGGCGTGCGAGGAGACAGCGCACGCGAAGGGACCAGCCATCTCGGATGGCCGAAGCTTGAACTCGGCGCAGATTAACTCCAAAATGAAGCGCGTGACCCACATATATGTATGGCAGAGGAAGGAAAAGTAGAAGTTGAGGACCCGAGTGCTCTAGCCGCTAGGCGAAAGAAGACTCCACACCGCTATCAAGAAGGTTTCTCAGCTCACATGTTTCCATCAGCGAGTGACATGTACCGCCGCAGGTTCTATGAAGTACTTGACACAGTGCTGTCTTCGTTAAACAACAGGTATCCACCTGATATATGGCAGCATAAGTCCCACATTGAGAAGCTTTCCATAGGGAAGGAAGACGAAGCATATATAACATAGTTCTACGGTGACGACCTTGAACCAGGACGCCTGATTTTGTACAGAGATATGCTGATTGACATTTTAGGCCAGCAAATGTCGGCATCATTGCGCACATTTGGGGACGCCGTGCACATGTTTACGGGGGGCAAGGGCAAACACCTGAGAAAGCTTTTGCCTGAAATGGCCAAGCTAAAAAAAATGCGTTGGCTATACCGGTCTCGTCGACCACATCCAAGAGCTCCTTGTCTTGCCTTCGGTGACTGAAAATGTACTTGCGGTCGGCGACTGGACAAATCCGTTTGAACCATCTGGCAATTTTTCACGCCCACAAAGAACTCTTCCGCAAAATCAATTTGATTAAGATTGCCGACGACTTCATCTCCAAATCAAATGCCCGAACGAACACTTTTTCAATGATGGGGAAATCATCGCATCAGACAACGAACTGATGAGAGAGAAAGGCACCAACTTACCAGTCAAAGCAAACCACCTGACTTAGAATTCTAACGCAAAAAGTTATACAAAGGAACGAAAATGTGGTCCATAACACCGCAAGCAGAGTGAGGGTATTTGGGTAAGAAAAGATGCGTGGTTGCACTATTTGTAAAACTCCCTAGTCAATCTGTGCATTTTCCTTATTAATTTTTATTCGTCGTATGCTGAATTTGCCTCTCAATAACACAATCCACGTTGTTCCTATATTTGCTATCGAGTCCTTTCGCGCTTTTGAGATATCGCTGTCTTATTTATTTATTTGTTAATATGTTTATTTATTTGGGCACCTGATAATTTTAACTGAATAATCCTTTGTTCTGCCTCCGGAAAATAAACGAAACAAGTGGCACAGGCATGCTTTGACATGTAATGAAACTATGGCGTTATGAAATCACATTATACTTATGCTATTAATATAGTCATAAGTGGTGTTCAGAAATTCTTACATATCGTTTAATATTTATAAATGTTATGTCTTAACTTCTCAATAAGTGACCTTTCGTGAGGGAAAGTTTTCTTGATTGCATTTTTTGTATTACATCTTTTACAAGGCGTTACGTTGCTTGTCATAGATGTGTACTTGTGCGACTGAAGATGCACAAAACACGTGTATCCCCCAAACGTGTTTAACTGAAGCGCATTGTCGCATGGCTCAACCAAGAGACGGCGCTCTCTTGGCGGTGCGAGGGGACTCAGGCTGTAAAACTGAATTGTTTCCTACTCTGAGGTCTTGCAAACACTCATATAAGCTCGTCACTGCAGTGAACAATCTTTCGAGGTCACACGGAGTTTCCAGTGTAACTGTTAATCAAGGGTATATATATATATATATATATATATATATATATATGCATACCTGTGTGGGGTTCGGAAAGCTGGTCTGGCCGCAGCCCCCCCCCCCCCCCCCCCGGAGAAATGAAAACTTTGGCCTATGCGGCTACCGACGGTAGAAGACCGGCTCGCCTGTGCGCGCATCGCAGTCGACGGCGCCACTAATATCAGCGTATTTTTCTTCTTTGTGTACAATTATGGCGAAGAGCGATAACAATGTTAAGAAAATATTGCGGCTCGTGAGCGTCGATAATACATTTCGAAGCGCCGTCCGTTTTAGCTTTGAAGGGAACTGGAAAAGGCCTAGCGACGATATCGGCGCCGTCGAGCGATCAGCGGTGGTGAGGCTGCCGCACAAATGAGCCCAGGTCTCATCCTCTCTACGTACGGCAAGGAAATGTCGCCGCCCGGGAGAAAAACTGCTGTCGAACGGCGGCCCGCGAATGACAAACGGCGTGCGGCGAGTTACCGTGCCGGTAACGTGGACGGGCCTTAGCCGCGACTCAGCGCTTCTCTGCTACCCGCTGTTGCTTCTGTGCCGGCCCGTGCTTATGCGAAGCGTGCCGCTATGGACCCTTTGTTACGCACATCTGCTGACATCGTGATGATGCAGGGGATATCGGAAAGGTGGGGAGCGGAGGACGGCATTTCTTTTTTTGGCGCGCCCGCGGCGCGTATAGCGCTGTAGCGTTTGGTATCGTTGATCCTGACGGAATTCTGAACTCGATGCACGTGTTTACTTGAAATGTTCAAAAAATATATGAGGTGGTTTAGGGGCCCTTTAAATCACGAGCACTTTAAATCACATATGGAATAGTGAACTGAGTGTACCAAAATTGTTTTAGTAAAGCAGTTTCTAATAACAGAGCGTTCAAGTTTGGAAGCATTAGTATTCTTAAAATATCACTGCCACTGCCAATGAATAGGTCGTAGGCAATATTATTTAGAATGGAACGCAGAAGTGAATTCACCCTCTGTTACCAACGCACCGTACAGTGGCCATTACCAGTGATACAACATCTAGGCACACTACGCTAGAGCGTGTACAATGCATTTTCGGACGGGAAAAGGCATAAAATATCTAGTGTTATATAGCCACAAGATACGGCACAAAGTCTTTGACACACAAATGAAAGGTGCGAGTTCCAAGAATGATTACTGTCAAAGATCAGGTCGAGCTATTTAGCTGATTGCGCAAAATTAACTGGTTCACAGTTGCACTGAAAACTGTCAGAAGTACGTAAGTAAAGAGGGAAACCCAATTCAACTCGTTTTAATGAGTTATGAAAGCACATAATCTGCGTTTTAGACGTATTAGCATTCCTGAGGTTAGATTTTAAGCATTCCATGGCTTTTATAGCGGCCTTCTGTAATACTGTAAGTACATCTATGTATTTGGTTGCGCGTGAAACAATAACAGTGTCGTCTGCTTATTTGAAAAGTGAAAGGGCCATATTTATAGGAAGATAATTAACGTACAAGTTAAATAACAAAGTACTCAATATAGAACCTTGCCGGACACCACATTTAATTACCGTAAAATTGCTATGAAAAGCTGGAATCGACACAGTGACGTCTATCATGAAAACATTTACTAAGCAATTGCAAAAATGAACCGCCACATCCTAGAGCTCAAGGTTATCACGCAAAAGAATGTCGCAGATGCTATCAAATGACTTCCTTACCTTAAGAAAAAGTGAGCACACGATTTTGTTATAAAAAGCTGAATTTAGCATATAGAAGAATTCTTCAAGAATGACTGTTGTTCCTCTGCCTTTTATGAAGATGCACTGGCAAGGTGAAAGTATGCTGCGAATATTTAGAACAATTTGCCATAGTAAGTAGTAAATGCTTTCCGAAAATTTGGCCAATGCATGGCAGGATTGAGATTGGTCTATAATTCGTCATAACGTTTCTGGTGCCTTCCTTATAGAAAGGTATAACTTTAGCCGTTTTCATTGAAGTTGGTATTATACCCCTAGAGATTATACTGTTCAAAATATCTAGGAGGACATTATCGATTCAAAGTTTCCGCACAAGTCTGAAACCATGATGCCATTATGGCCGGCAGATTTGCTCCGCTTACGAATAAGAAGAATAAACCTTAGATCACTTTCGCTTACATCATGGAGGAAAGCAGATTCCATCATACTGGGAGGCATAGGACAGCCGGAAGGTGGAGTCTGACACAACCTTCCAGACTTGACCAGACACAAGAGAAAACAGGTTGTTAAAATTGTTTGCTATCTTCGGTCCATCTTTACGAAAATGTTAGTTAAAATGGCTATCATTATAAATAGCAGCATTAGTTCCAGAATTAGTTCCACGTACTAGTTGACTCATAGCCCCTATGAGTGGTCTGATTATGAGAAAGAAATATACAGAAGAATAAAATTGGGTTGGAGTGCATACGGCAGGCATTACCAAATCCTGACTGGGAGCTTACCACTGACGTTGAAAAGAAAAGTGTACAATCATTGCATTCTACCGGTGCTAACATATGGAGCAGAAACTTGGAGGTTAACAAAGAAGCTCGATAACAAGTTAAAGACCGCACAAAGAGCGATGGAATGAAAAATATTAAGCCTAACGTTAAGAGACAGGAAGAGAGCGGTGTGGATCAGAGATCAAGCGGGGATAGCCGATATTCTAATTGACATTAAGAGAAGAAAATGGAGCTGGGCAGACCATGCTTAATGCTTAGGATGGATAACCGTAGTGGACAATAAAAGTTACAGAATGCATACCAAGAGGAGGGAAGCGCAGTCGATCGAGGATAGCAGAAATCTAGGTGGGGTGATAAAGTGAGGAAATTTGAAGGTGGAAATTGGAATCAACTAGCGCAAGACAGGAGTAATTGGAGATCGCAGGGGGAGCCCTTAAAAATAGGCTGATCATGATAGAAACGTACTCAGAGCTGTGCCACTGCACTGTTCCCAAGAATGCCGCGCATGTGACATGAGACACTGATACGACTGTCTTCGTGTTTTCCTTTGTTTGCAGAACTGCACTGGTAATAAGCTGCCCAGAGACGGCCGTTACGTGTTACAAGCACTTGCCTACTTCAAGTATTTCATGAGTGGATGAAGATTTATGAAACCTGTAAACCAGGATTGGGAAGTTCTAGGAAGCACTTGCAATAAAGTTCAGAAAACTGTGTAGCAAATTGATGTTGACAGCCATTTGAAGTGAAAACGCCGGTGAACCGAGACTTCCCGTCGACTTCCAGTCTGGACGTTTTGTGACACGACATCCCGTTTGTCTCGACTCACGGTATTGATATTCATACGTTTACGGTATTCAATGTCCAGCTTTTCTGGACATCAGTGTTTAGTTCGCGTGGGTGCCACCACGTGGCGTGTTGCCCTTAAACTTTTCGAGTGAAGCGCCAAGGGAACGGATGTGCCGCGGGGAGAAGCCTTCGCAGCACAGCAGGAGCAGCGTGCCAAAGCGATAACTGTTTTCATTTGATATTTCTCTCATTTGTTTTTTTATAGGTGTTAGGTTAGCCTAGCAGTCTTTATAAATTATTTTTCATGCTTTTCAGTTTCTTGGTATTTTTTACTTAGATATATGTAGGTAAAGAATAATTATATTTTTTACAAAATAGGCTTACTTTTCACTGCGCCTTGTTAGTGCAATAAGCGGGTTGGTACTAGGGGGACAAACAAGTGCGTTGTTCTGAGTGCGAGCGTTCTTACGGGTTGGAGGAAGCGCGGTTTGAGTGGGTACGCGAAGCCAACGATTTTACCTGTAGGATGTGTGTGCTCTATAGGCTCTCGCGGCTAGACAGCCTAGAGCAGGATAAGGAAATGCTAGCTAAGCGGGTTGGAAAGCAAGAAAAGTAACTTAAGAGCGAACAGAAGCAAATGAAGTAGGTAGAAGAGAAGCTAGCCAACGTAGAAATAAAGCTGAGGGCCACCATTCCCCTAGGCAATGGTGAACGCTTCGATGCGAGCACCGCAAACGGAGCTGGCTCCGATGCGGGAACAGCTAAGGAAGCCGAAACAACCACGCCGGAAAGCCGTGTCGGAAACGTCAGTAGTAGTGAGGACGGGCTACCCCTTACATACCGGCCAGGAAAGACAACAAAGCGAAAGGTGGCGACAAGGCAGAAGGGGAGGGCGTCGCGGCCCCACGTGCAGCTGTCGGTGACGAGCAGCAGGAAAAGCGTCTAGCTGTCTGTGTTGGGGATTCCAACATTCGTAAACTAGATAACAGTGCCGGCTAACTCGTCCAGGTTACCGCGCTTGTGAGAAAACCGATTAGAGAGGTGATAGGCGAAAGCCAAGGAACACACGTGGGACACAATGCAGGAGAGGCACCTAGTGGCGATAATGGGCGGAGTGATGGACGTACTGCACGGACAAGGGGCAGGGACCATGAGGCAAATAGCCAAAGGGGTCACCGACCTGCTGGAATGTTTCATTTTTTATTTTCATTTATTTTTTTATTTTCAAATACGCGGTTAGCCCTTCCGGGCTGTTAGAGGGTGGGAAGGGTACATTCAATCAATACAGCAGAGTTCTAACTCTTTTTCAAAAGTTTCTAATGAACAAGTGTTATCACATACGCGTCGGTCCAGGTTATTCCATTCTATAATTGTTTTAGGCAGAAACGAATATTTATACACGTCAACTCTTGGCATGTAGGACATAACTCCAAAGCGATGGTTAGTACGTGATAATTGTACGCGATGAACGTTAACAAATCATGATATATGAATAAGATAACTCCGTAAGAGATTTACAATTGACGAGTCAACACCAAATTCCATAAACTTGATGAGAAGCAGTGAGTGGCTGACCAGATCAAAAGCTTTGCTGAGGTCGCAATAAATGGTGTCTACTTGCCCCCGTTGAAGTACCGGCGCGGAGATTTGTGTCACGAAGCTTGCGAGATTTGTGATAGTGGAGCGGCCGGTGAGCAATCCATGCTGATTCGGAATCAATGTGTTCTTCACAGTAAAATACAATATGTTGTGAAGAGCAAGCTCAAAAACTTTAGACATGGCACAGAGAAGAGAAATCGGGCTATAATTCGAGACATCGGTTTTACAGCCTCACTTAAATACAGGAAGAACACGAGCAGTTTTCCACATGTGAGGGAAAACTGAAGTATTCAAAGAGTTATTAAATATAGATGTCAATACTGGGCTAAATATACTGCCGTAAGCTTTTAAAATTGCGGAGGGGATGCCATCACGGCCGTGGGATAGGGAAGGCTTCAAGCGCTTAAGGCATTCGCTGACGAGCTTTTCATCAAATACAGGACTAGATATAGAAGCCGTTGTGTGCTGCGGACTGACACCAGCGTTGAAACCCGAAGCTTTATATAAGGATGAGAAATGGGTAGCAAAGCAATCCGTGACTGTTTGGACTTGTACTCCTTTATAGAGTCGAGCAAGCGAAAACACTCTTCGCAGTTATTATAGCACTTGCGGATATACTTCCAAAATTCCGCCGGCCGGTCGGAGGCACCCTTCTTCGAGAATGCAGTATATGAGTCATGATCTCGCTTATAGAGGCCTTTGCAGAGAGTCCAAAAAAGCAGAATTTTCCTCTCCACTCATTAGGCACAGAACTTCTGCATTTACGGTGCGGGCGATCTTTATACTTTAGGGCAGTTGTAAGTTCAGATGAGAACCAGTGGGGATATATACGACTACTCGCAAACGCCTCGCTTCTCGTGGCTTCCGGCATGTGTGTTGGATGTGCTTAATGTTTTCTTCTCTATGGATTACGAACCTGTCCAGCGTTAATTGCATCGAAGCGCTCGCGCCCGCAGCGTGAAATAGCGAATAATACCGCTTTTATTTTACCGGTATCCCAAATGTAGCTGCAACGTGGCTATCAGTGTAAGCGGGTGCCGTCGTTTTTTTTTTAGCTTTCTTTCTTGTTTTTTTTTTTGTTTTGGCGCCGGGAGTGGTCTGTCAAGGAAAACATCTTCAGATACACACGCAATTATACGAGTCCGTCGCGCTGTACATTCGATGGAATTCTGACGCGGCAATTAGGGGCTTTGCCAAATGGATACAAATGCCATCACACTCCCATTGCGTATCAACACCATTAGAACTTTCATGTTGGCTTTTTCCGCTATACGCTGTTGAGAACGCTGCAAAACATAACAAAAATCACTCCCTGCCCAACAAAAACCAAGAAAAGTCGAAATTGTTACTCTCCCTCCATTTTTTTCGAGTGCTGCGAATGTCCTTGAAAGTTCCAGAACCCGCGCATGCTGCAAGAAAGCTTAGCTGGCTCGCGTCTTCTCGTAGCTTATCTGGCAGGCAGGCCTCGCTGCGGAAGCACGCTAGCAGTAACGCGATATACTCGTGGTCCGCAACGGCCGGAACGGGAATAAACCGTGCCGGAGCACGCGGCCTTGGTGTAACCAGGTGGAAAATTTGTGGACGGTCATGTCCAGAGTATGGGTGAGTGCCAATGTTTTTTGTATAGGGTTTTACACATTAGGATATTAGCAAACGGAATTTTGGGGCTACTGTCTTTGTATGACATGCCCATGGCGGTTAAGGCAGCAGTGAATGATGAACGGTGCAATATTTTGTATAAATTTCATGCTCTTCACTGCAAACACCCTATTACAATACTAACCTTCATTTTGTTATACGAAAATAGTTAGCCTTGTTTTAGCCCAGATGCTGCGACTGGACAGCATTTTGAACGCAGCAAATAAAACAAAAGGCGCCAGGAATATTTCACACCGGGTGGGAGTCCAGTGATGTATTTGATTATTTGCTGAGAGGGAACTGCGTAACAAAGTGCATCAGTTGCGCAAGTTCACTTGCCTAAAGAACAGTCGCCAGCCAAGCCCACGAAGTCGTTGATTCCCACAAACAAAAAAAGTAAATCTGCAATATTTTTTAAAGACATAGCTGTGTCCAATCGCACTACGAATAATTTCCATGGTCCTGGCACAATTGCAGCACCGCAATTTTCAGTAAGAAATTGTATGGTTTGCCGGCAATGAGTTATTCGGAAGGCTGGTGGCTCTGCTGCGCCCGTATTAGCTCGATGTTACCGGACTTGGCAGCGCGCACTAAGGCTCAGAACGCGTTCGTAATTTGGGCACATCTTTGGATTAGTCGGTATGCTCGGCAGGGAGAGGGTGTATGAGCGGGGAAGGCTTTGTCCGGGCTAGGTAACACTTATGTTTCGAGGTTCCTGGTAAAAAATTCCTTCGCAATGGTCATGGGACTGCATGATACTTACGAATATTCCTCCTGTCCTTTGATTGCCCAGTGTACTTGCTGCACGTGCGCTCGACGTATGGAGATGAATGTCCAGGCTTCATCTGCTATGTAGTGGCGTCACATCACAGATATGGCTTTTATCTTATGATCAACTTGCGCACCCATATGCAATATCAGTTAAAAAATGCCGCTTACAGGCGCCGTGCGTTTTGTCACTAATTGCATATTGTTACGCGAAGGACGAGTCAGTAAGACTACCAACTATTTACAGGTTGTATTTACAACAGTGGTTGCAGCGCTGACCGGTTTGATTCACAGCGCGAGCCCAGCTCCTTCTTCCTCTTCTTTTCTCGAGTGATGGCGCCCGCGCGCCGCGTTCAAACAACCAAATACCACACGCGTGTAGCAATATTATTATCAGTGAGCAGCACTAGACAGATGTAAAGTCCATCTTGACAGCGACATTGCACGTTTAAGCAACCGGATTCACATGCCAATTATGCTAGAGCATGTTTGCTTATATGACGCCCACTTTTTGCTCAGTTAACAAGTCCAATGCAATTTCATCAGCAATGCATAAGACATCAGGATTCGTTTTGACCTTGGTCGCCGTTAGCCGTAGCTATTGAAAATGAACCATTCAACTTGAGAAAGAGCGTGGAATTCAATGGCTAAGTTGTGTCCGTGAAGAAGCAAAGTCACTGTGTGGCACTTCATGGCGGAAAATGCAGTGTTATTTTTCGCCTATCTCCAAAAATTATTTTGTAGGTCGATACAATCTCACCCAAGGTGCAGTATATTGAGCAGGAGGTGCGACTAGGGAAGCTGCTTGGTCATATTTATAGCTTACATCAAAATGCAGTGCTCACGTCATGTGTTCATGGACAGCGAAATTGAACATACATGGAAATAAAATTATCTCATCAGTCACATCTTTATGGAAGGAAGGGACACGTATGTAAAAACTCGCGCTATGAGTTTTAACCGTGCAACACTGTTGGTGGCGCTTACTGATTCAAACGCTATTTTGAGGTTGTTGAAAAAAAAGTGTGTAGCTTCTATATGCATCCTTAATGTTGAACTCTCAAATATCCTCGCGTCATACTCACTGCATGGGCTGGAGTTCTATTTGAAACTGAATGCAGCAAGCGACATAAAATGTTTCTGGTACTATTAATGGGGAAACACCTGCAGGAGAAAGAAAAATAAAAGTAGTGAAGCCGCCTGATATGTAAAGAGGCATAGAGAGGCTTTAAAATGTATAGCGCACTATGCTTTTAAGACATGAATGGTTAACTGGGCTTTAGCCGAGATTTCTGGATAGAGCAACGAAAAACGTAGAGAGCACATGCGTAATGTCACCACGAAATTTCATATACAAGCGGCGTATGTCCACCGCCAACAACGCACTAGTGGAACTGAGATACCTTACGGCGTATAACCACCAAGATATGAAACACTAGACACTCTTAGCAGAGCGTCGCTTCCGCTTCGCTCAGATTTCACGCGCTAAGGCACTGCAGGAAAACCGTTTATTTCGCATTTTGATAAGCACATCTCCTCGAGACGCGAGTGACGTGCTATCAGTTTGGCTGTGAAACGACCCAGAAGCCTAGTGAAGACACTTTCACGCTCCGCTCAATTGGCTCTTTGCCTAGTCCAGCGAGGAAAGCGGACTACGTTCCGCTGCCAGCATGAGCGTTGCGCACAGGCGCACTAGCGTTCACGCTAAGCGGCTTAGGCCCGGATTCTTAAACACTCCTTTCCTTACTAAGGACGTCTTACACGCTGTAAGGCGACCTGGCGTCAATTCTGGAACCTCCCTTACTAAGGGGCACTAAGTTAGGGCCTCCTTGGTGCTTCTTCGCGCTTAGGGAGCAGGCACGCTACCTTCATGCTTCCTAACCGCGCTCCTCTACCTGAACGCATGCTTCTCCGCAGGATATTGCACGCGGTACGCTCGGCTTGGATAGGTGCCGTGCGCAGCCAACGCCGCGGTAGCCAGCCGCCGTGTATTGACGTTAAGTTTGGTTCCGCAGACTGCGCTTTGTGCCATTTCTTTTGTGATTCTGTTTTTCTGTGAACAGCGAGCGGCGAGAATGACGACCTTGCGATATTTATCCGAAGACGATAGCTTCGGAAGCTATGCAAGGTTTCTTCGACGTGCAAGTGAACTTCTTTACGGGACTGTGTACAAGCCTCCGCCGTTGACTCCAGTCCGGCATGTGATTGACAGGTAGTATCCACTGGAACACACAACGAAGTGGAGTTTCTAGCTCGGTATCGTTTTTCCAAGCGAGCTGTTACAGCCATACTGGCAGAGCTGCAATTGCATTGTAACACTGACAACAGAGGAGCGCCGCTACCTGCTCTGTTGAAGGTCCTCATCGCACTGCGTTTTTACGGACCGGGTGCCATGCAAACTGTTGTGGCGACCTTAGTGTGTGTACAGCGTATCCCAACCCTCTATATGCCGATGCATTTGAGATAAGACACAGCTGATATGCCTACGTCTGTATCCCAAGTACGTTCGGCTGCCAAACACCAGTGAAGCGAGGGCAGTCATGACTATAGGTTCTATGCCATTGGAGGATTCCCCGGGGTTACTGGGTGCATGATTGTACTCATATACCCATTAAAAGCCCCGGTGTAGACGACGCAGAAGAGACGGAGGAAGAACGCGCCGCACGCCTCGAGGAGCGTCGTAAGTACGAAGCGGCCAGGCGAGTGGATTCAGATGAGGATAGCACCCGAAACGTGTTCAAGTCACTGGACGACAACCCCTTATCCTCCCGCCTCAACGACCCTCGGGCCGTCTTTGTGGCAATTGAGAAACAAGATAAATACGTTACACTTTAAAAATGTCTAGTCTTTAATGTAACCATAACTTAACGAGAGGTAACAACCAAACCTAAACATTCAGACGTACGAAGATAAACGATAAAGATGTAACCGTAGAGAGAACCAAGCTAAACAATAAGATTAACCGTACTTCTCGCTACTCACACCCAGGCATAACTGAGTTAATCGACAGCAAATTTTTCTTCGTCCGTGAAATAAGTTTTGCCCGGCATAGCAAATACACATGCACAAACGCACAAAACAAAACGCGGGCAAAAAAAAAAGAAAAAGAAAGCGACGCCTGACCAACCGAACTGTCATATGCTGGCAAAGTTGCGAGACTGAGCTTGCTTTCCAGCCATGTGCATCATTTTTGAGCTATTTTTACGTCACTAACGAAAGAAATGGAATTTATGCCCTGGTAGAGTAGTAGAAATGCAATTCTAACAGTGCCGAAAGTTTACTTTGGCAATTCATTACAAATATTTAGCATTTTTCGTAAGTAATCTCGAAACTAGAAGCCTGTAACGTTCCACTGATTTGATGAGGCGCTCCTTCCGCAGGGAAGGTGAAAGGAAGCTTTTAGAATTCGCGATGGCCTTCTGAGGGCGCCTAACGTTTAAGTAGCATGAAGGAGTCCTTGCGTAACGTAGGGAAACGGTCTAAGGTTAGGAGCATTTGTGAATCCGGGTCTTTGTGCTCATTTCTGAGATGCACCGCTCTGAGCGTAGCGAGCCGCAAACGCTAAGATAGTGTTCAAGGTTATTTCAGAATACCGCCACTTGCGAAATCTCGTGTAAACCCGATATGTTCGTATAAACCCGCGGCTTCAGTCCCTCTTTCAAAACAATCAACTCCGCCTGTTCAGTCACCGCTACTTGGGCGCTGCATTGGGCGGTCTGTTCTATTTCGAACTGAACTTTCACGAGCGCCACTGCAGCGTCCAAAATGTCACAAATTCTGTGCGACCGCAAGACTCGCTCGCGGCTCTGCATATGTTTTGCCTGCGCCCTGTCCAGCGGCTTTAGCTTCAGCGTGTTTCGCCCAGCTACTGTTTTTTCGAAACTTCCCTTCTTCCTCTGAAAGCAGGTGATCAGTCCGCGCTGTCAGCCTATCAGTCAACCCGCACTGGACTAGAACTGTCCGCCTTGTGTCAGCTAATAATCTACAATCGCGGGTGCCACTGGAAGCTTACCATTCACGTGTTCCCCGAAAGTATAGGTTGGACTGATTCATGCTGCTCCAGATTCTTGTGTGGAACAATATTCTTCTTCAACCACAGGTCGGCAAATCAAACGGAACTCACTGATACAAACTCACAAAATATATTTTTTGCTTATTGCTCACTCGGACTCAGTCTTGCCGGAGTTCTACTCTGCCGGGCTCATTCGGGCTCACTCGCCAGAATCAGAATCAGGCAGGTCCACTTGGTCTACAGACTTACAAACTCGAGCTTTCACGTGAATTGAACGCATCACTGATGAAATTCGCTTCATACCAGGCTAATATATCACACATGCAGTGCATTATAAATGCTATTCATTTAGAAACAAGTATGCATAAAATTGTAGCGGTGGTGGCTTGGCAGCACGTGGGGTTTGAATGGAATGCTTAGCTGGAAATTGTTCTGCCTGAACTTCTCATACGTTTAAATATACGAGCAAGTTACTTATTTCCCGTACTGCGTGACATCATTGAGCGCCAGGCAAAAACAACCACGCAGCATTCCGGCGGGGTCCTCCGCTTTGTCTGGTTTTGCGAAACCCGTGAAATCCCGTGTAACCAAGACAGCAGGCGACGATTGTTTAAACGTAGGTGAGGCAACTGATTCAACGCCCACCATCCATGGCCTCGCGGCGCTACCCTTTACACTCGCATAGTGCTCATAGCATCGTAGTCAGTGATTCCCGAATATATATATATATATATATATATATATATATATATATATATATATATGTAACACACTATTTCATAGGCACCTCGGCAAACCGCAAAAGCAAGGTTTTTTTGTCAATTTTGCGAGGCTCTTGCTAGTGGGCACCTGCGGTTAGTTGCGTTGATAATGTCAACCAACAGCGACTGCGCTGTAGTACTCTGGGGCTTTCCCCGTAGCAGATTCATGGCCTTGCAACCGTCGTAGAGTAACGCGAAATAATTTGTACCATCTGGTGTTGCTTAACGTCCTAAAGCGAGTAGACGGGAGACGTGGAGCAAGCAAAACATCAAGGCACACTACCCATTTTCGAGCACGTGCCTTACTGACGTGGAGCTATAGATTACGGTTACACGTGTAAAGTAAAAGAGCTAATCTTCAAAACAATCGTATCTTGTCATTCTTTCTTCAAGGTACATTTGCATAAAATGGCAGGCGCACTTGCGGTGTATGTAGGGTAATAATAAGTGAATTCTGCAGAAAGGCTGAGAACTTGACGTGTCTGCTTGCGTCCTGCTTGTAAGCAAAACAGTGCGCGAAAGGACGCGAGGTCAAAGCTGGTAATGAGCAAGAGAGGTGCTGAAGGCAAAACAGGCGCTGGAATGGTTGGGCTACAGATGTAAGGGCAGGGAAAATTAGCCGGATTGATTGGGGCTAAAATGCTAGATGTTAGATTGCACAACATTTTGAGGTGACACATAGAAGAAAAAAAAAACACACAACGGAGCGTCCCATCAAAATGTGTCCTGTCAAAATGATGCGTAGTCCAACGTCTAGTATGCTACACCAACACAGCCAGTCTTGAACATTGGGGGAAAAAGGTTTTCTTTTTGTTATTTTCAGCGCAGAGAATGGGAAACATGCATAAACATTTTCAAGTGCAGTAATACTTTCTATTCATTCTCTGCGGTGCAGCACACGATTCTAATATGACTACGACGACAAGAACACGGCAGCACAGTTTCAAAGCGTCTTTATTACATGTTTGGCGCCCACCGACGCCGCAGCGCGGAGCGCTTTGATCGGCGCTCTCAGGCGGTGCCTTTGCGCCGGCTGTCAAAGAAGGAGAAAATAAAGATGCGCAGCGCGTGCTCAAGGCACAATCTCGGCACGCGCAGTGTCGTTCTAGAAAGCTTGCCACACTGGTCGTCGCAGCCGCCGCTCGGCTCGCCGCCTTCGCCCTTCTGAGTAGGGAACGACGGCACGGCTCGTACGGCCACCGCCACGTTCCTCCTACATGGGTGACCCCGGAGAACGCGCCTTCCACCGAGCGACACGCTGCCATGGCCTCCTGGCCGGAGCCCCAGTTCGACCCGCTACTGCCGCCATTTTCGTCCAGCTACGTCGACGCATGGTTCGCCCAGTTCGAGGTGGCTCTGGAGCTTAACCACATCTGGATCCAGGAGTTCAAGCACGCGGTACTCCTCGACGTCCTGCCGCTTGCGTTCCAGCTCCACCTTGGCGTTCCGTCGCCTGGCCCGCGCCCGTGCGACGAACTGCGGCAGTCTGTCCTCAACTTCTACGGCGCGGCCTGCCGCCCTCTTCCAGAGGTTGACCACAAGATACGCGACCCATTTCCGTTCACACCCTCATGGCCAGCACCAAGCGCGTCTGCTTCTGCGCCCGTATGCAATCGTCCTCAGGCCACCTCATTGCCTTTATCGCCACCGACGATGACACGTGGCAGCGGAGACATCGTCGACCCACCACCGGCTCCCGTGCCCCACGCCGTCGGGTCTGGCGGCAACGACGTCGCTCCTGCCATTCGGCCTCCTACCAACACCTTCACATCCTGCCACTGGGTCCCCGACTGACCCTCTACCCGATCAGTCCACGGGGTCCACAGAGATGGCCTCCGAGACGGCACGCGAGCTCTGCAACGTGCCTACTCCGCTGCCTCCGACTTTGCCGGCTATAACCACAGCGGACACGAGCCACGCCCTTCTGTGACCCCCACTGCATCCCACGTCAGGCGTCCTCAACGAACCACCGGACGCTCCTGTGGCCCCTGACCCCACTTTACCTGGCCGGCCAGTGGCTTCCTCACGATGCGCATCATCGCCGGCTGCGGCGGATCATTGTTGGCCTCCCGACAAGGTATGCCACATCCCCGTGCAATGCACGCGTCGTGGCCCGTCCAACACTTCATCGCTCGTGCGCGTTACACGCCATGTAACGGTGCGGTCCGTGATGCGCCGCCGGCAACGCTCGCGCAGGTAACGTCGACGTACCATTCGCCTTACAGGCCTCCCCCTTTCTACTTCCTCAGGACGCATGTTTCGAGCATTATATCGCCGACTGGACGCGCCCCTCCCAACAGCGTCCGTTCAGCGAGTCCCTCGACCCTTGCGGAGCTCCAAGTGCCGCCCGCCTGAGTGATGGCGGTGACCCGATGCCTTCACGTTGACGACTCGGACTGGCCACGGACACTTTTCAACCACGACTCAACTGGCTCGCCATTTGGACGTTCCGTTTGGGCGGGGGGTCCCTGCAGCGCCCAGCGACGCCGCAGCGCGGAGCGCTTTGATCGGCGCTCTCAGAGGGTGCCTTTGCGCCGGCTGTCAAAGAAGGAGAAAATAAAGATGCGCAGCAGCGTGCTCGAGGCGCAAGCTCGGCACGCGCAGTGTCGTTCTGGAAGCCACGCTGGTCGTGGCAGCCACCGCTCGGCTCGCCGGCTTCGCCCTTCAGAGTAGTAAACGACGGCACGGCTCGTACGGCCGCCGTCACGTCCTTCTACACATGCTTTCAGTTTCGTTTTGAAAACGGAGCGTAGCTTTCAAGCATTCCTGAATACAAGACGGCCTATGGAGTTTGGTCCAGGACTGTGAGGTTTGGTCCAGGGCTGGCGTCCTTTCAAGCATTCCTGAATACAAGACGCCCAATGGAGTTTGGTCCAGGACTATGGGGTTTGGTCCAGGGCTTGCGTCTTGGACTCCGCGAAGCACGTGAATCCGGGCCTGAAACGTGAAACGTGAAAGCGGCGGAGAAACGCGACACAACGCTGCAGTGTACTAGAATATATACACTGTAATCACGCCTACCACCTACCACAGCCCATCACACCACAGAGCTCTCGCGCGACAGCACGTGCGTCTGAATGAGCCGGTTAGCAGTCGGCGGTGAATGGTGATGAACGCGTCCTCCAACCCGGTTGCGAGAGATCAAGTGCCCTAAGCGGAGAAAGGTGAGGGTACGAAAATTGTGATAGAGCCAATGAAAACTAGTATTGGCTTCAAAACGGAAGAGAGGGTTAAATAAACCAATTCGGTTTATTAAAGGAAAGATGAGTTTGACGACGTATATTTGTTGCAGTGAGAATGATTGGGTAGCATGTGCTGCTTTCTTGCCGAGTAAGGCAGAGGAAAGAGCCATTACTGGCGTTGCGTTGCTAAGCAAGAGGTCGCGAGATCAAATCCCAGCCACGGCGGCCGCATTTCGATGGAGCCGAAATGCGAGAACAACGGTGTACTTAGATTTCGGTGGAGATTAAAGAACCCCAGATGGTCCAAATTATTCCAGAGTCCCCCACTACCGCGGGCCTCATAATCAAATCGGGGTTTTGGCAGGTAAAACCCCAAAAGAGCAAAAGAGCCAGTGCAGTGGTAGAACAGATATGCATAAGCCGACGCTTTATGTGCATCCTGGGCTGTGTTGAGCCACGTCGGGCGATGACGTAATTTCCTTGAAACGAAATTCTAGGGGAGACCGAGAAACGCTACTTCTGCGGTAAAAAATCAGCTGTGACCTTGGCCTATGGGGGCCACCCATCCTCGCCGTGACGCCGCGATTGCCGACGGCCACTCAAGGGTGATTGCGAAGGCTGAGGCGCAGTGCCTATCTTGCGTTCGTGCCATAGCGCTTAACGACGACGACTAAGGGTTATCAAGCCCTACTAAGCGTACGTGGAGGTGAGAAAGCGGCGAAAAGATAACGGAGCTCTTGCAGGCTGCGTTGGGCTCGCGCTGCTAGGGGTGCACTCCAGCAGATGCCCGATCAGCACAGCCGATGGTGGCATTTGTTCTCGTGTCGCTTAGAAGCGTTGCTTTACCACCATGGCATGAGTATTAAAAAGGGGGGGCATTTCGAAGGCAGTTTTAGAGTAGGCGTACTTGGAAAAGTTTCGTAGAGATGGCATACCTGAACATTTCTTGGTTAGAATGGAAGGTTTAATTACAATCTTAGTGTGCGCTCATTCGTGACATGTGTCGCGCAAGCAAGGGTTGTGCTTTCAGAGTTCATGGGTCAGCACATTTAATAAGCGTCTATCGGTCTATATCTTTCGATAAAAATCACGTTATTTCTAATCGCATAACTTTTTAATTTCTCTCAGTTGTGTTCATTTTCGAGTAAATATTTGGGCACGATATTTCGAATATGTGCATGCATCGTTACATGTACTATTACGCATGCACTTATACAGTGGTCGTTCGCATCATGCGTTTCTCTTCTTTTCTTTCTGTTGACGATTTGTGATTGTATCCATTGAGATGTGCTTTACCTTGTATTCGGCGAACAAAGCATTGTTGCGCGTCAACGCAACCCCTATCGATACACTGTTCTTCAACCCTGCTTGTGCATTTCGTCTCTAGAAAATATTTAAGGCCAAGGCTATACCTTAATGAACAAAAGTAAGTACACTGTAAAACCACATCAAAAGGGAAAACCAAACGCGAAAGTGAATATCACATTTAACAAAGACGAACTAACTATAAAGAGATTCATAGTGAAAGAAAACTACAATAGCCTGCTGAACTAGGGCTTTTAACGATCTGTATTCTATTACCATCTGCGTAAGAAAACTAACATTTGATCCTGGCTTGCGTACTTGTAGAACTAATAATCAATGGGGTCGCGGATATCAAATAAAAATTACGGACAAGAAATGCTGCCCGCGGTTCTAACTGTAAATATTTTGATAATATTAGTTTGTGTGCGCAGATGTATGTGCTCCCTTGTCCGAACATAGGAACATTCTTTCCTTTATCGATATCCTTCTCCGTCAAGCATTACTTTAAATAAGACGCAATAATGCTTTCAGTAAAAATTTACATTTGTCTATGAAACCAGATTATGCCCTACTTCTGCCCAATACTCGCAACGAAAGAAAACGCACAGCTTCGGGTAAATTGAACCCCCTGTGTACTCAGTGCGGCTACATAATACCTCAATGTGCTTTCATTTACTTAATATGTGGTCAATCTCGTTTTTTCCTCCCTGAGCAGTTTTTTTAGATTCCCAACCGAAAACGTGCTCTCGTTTTCTTTGTATCTTAATTTTTTTTCTTTTCGTGCGTTCGAATAGCACACCTTATTTCCTGTTTTGCAAAAACATGCACCTGCCACATGGAAGCGCCTGCTTGCACGTGTGTATCCGTTTTCCAATTTTGTCAGCCCTGCTTTAAACCAATAGCAAAATCCTGTTGCCTCCCTTTAACACCCAAATGCCGCACCCCCTCTCCATTTTTTCTCCTCCGCCAGCCGTTCTAACTGTATAGATAGAACTAAATAACTGTATATATATATATATATATATATATATATATATATATATATATATATATATTTGAACAATTTGATTTCCGCTTACTCGGAGCATAGCTTATTCTGCTCCTGCTTCCCCATCAAGGGTAGACATTCTTAAACGCTGCTAAGAAGAGGAGTTGCTGCCCTGACGAGGGAAGTTCCTTTGTCGAAACGTTGAGTTCACCGGCATCTCTTCAAGAAGGATAGTGGAAAATATTTATTTGAGATTCTGCGGGTGTGGTGAAAACACCGTCAGTGCACGGAGTAAGCTAAACAGCCGCCTGATAAGGCGTTCTAACTTGCGTCCTGGATAGCCAGCTGCTTTGTGCGCCGCTCACAGATGGCTCGCACCCCGTGCCAAGGTATATGTAAACTGGTAGCGTAGCTCCCATAGAAGCCCACATGTCAAGAAAATGGCGGCTAGTTGCAACCGTCGCTATCTGCGTATCGGGGGGACAACTAACAGCAGGCAAAAAAAAAAAAAAAGTGACGGCACAACCGGAAATGGCAGTGACATGAAGAACTTATGCTGTCTGGCGCGAATGTTTGAATTTCTTCAGCGTCCGGCATTTGGACCGCTACGCCAGCAGCTATTTTTCTCTTGAGGCTGAGGCGAGCTTGCGAATCGCCTCAGCTGAAGCGCCAACGTGTCATTAAACTATAGGAGTGGCGTATGCCTTAATGTGATCCTAATTAGGGTGTTATTGACGGCAATTGCTCCAGTAGGTTGCCTAGGAAGGTCAGCGAATAGGATAGGCAAAAATGACAGTGGCACAGAGGTTTCAAAAGCAACTTCACTTTTATTCGTCTAGAATACTGCAACCAATATAATTGACCAAACTAAACATGTTTCAATGTATGAAAAGTACTTTGGCCAGCACACAGTCGTAAGGTATAGCAACATATGCGAAAGGTTTTCGCTGAATCATTCGCAAATCTGGGTGACATATCATGTATTCATATCCAACAGTTACCAGACAAGACAACATTGCACCAGATTATCATTTAAAAAACATTTCACTTACGAATTTTGCTTCCCGTCGGGCACAAGAGCCTCCGTTACGGCGAGTGAAAGAACGTAGCGTGACGCTCCTTGCCGGATCCTTCCGTATTTATCGCCACGACGAGACAGCGCGTCGGATGCCGCAACGTGAACTTGCACAATAACAAAGAACTCGCACTCACACCTTTCGCCAATGAATGCCGTGCGCTAGGCCACGCAAAACTTGAAGTGAAGCGCACGCCACATTTTGACCAAACACGCAAGGAAAACAGAAACTCGGATGAAACCGCCGCGTTCAAGTGAGCAACGCCATTCCGCACGACATAATAGTTGGTTTGCACAGTCTTGCGAAGTCTTGCGCCAGAATCACTGGTTGGTAGGGGTCACCAAGAACGAAATCATAAATTGTGAAATAGAAACAAAATTAGCATTTGTTGTTTTAGTACAGCCAAAATATTTGAAAAGGAATATTTACTCGTATGACAATATCCTGATTAAAAATTTCCGGACATTTTTTTCACATAGGTTTCCTAGTTCAGTGTTTGTCCCCGCGTCACCTTGTCGCGCTTCAATCGTGCGCCACTAACTGATATCGCTGGCAATAGGTTTTGGCACGCTTTTCGATCCAAGCTTCGCGATCGATTTAGATGGACCTTGCCCATGCTGATCCGAGTGCAACGGCCCAAGCGCGGTGTTGCGTGTAGCGAAGCTTTCTGTTGGTTGATTGATTCCTGTATTGCAGAGCTATGCGCTCATTTTCGCTGTTGCCCGCTGGATGCTGCGTGATGGCTGTGTGCGGGCGCAGGCTAGCCAGCACCGCTTGCCACCCGCCGAAGTTCGCGGGATATTTAGTTGCTTGTTAAGGCATAAAAAATGTACTACTGTAAGTGACTGTGTCATGGAAGCGGCTCTTAAACAATTCGATTTATCACGTCGGTAGGCTTTTACTGAAGGTTTACTAATAAACTGAAACGTGAAGCTCTAAACTCCCTCGATCACTTGTGCGTATTTTGATTTCTTGTCAGTGGCCTGAACTTCAATTTACGGCAGGTTTCGGCCTGTGTCGTGGCTTGCTTCAGCTGGCATGCCATTCATCACAAACGAGTCCTGCGACCTGCCTAACATCCCCAGCTTCAGTAAAAGCGGTCGCTTGTCTTTACCATACACTACGCCACTTAGTTCAGCCAGTGGCGGCCGTATGCACTGGAATACTGAGAGGGGGGAGGGGTCCCTGAGAATGGCAGTACTTTAGTGCTCACACTACTAAGCATGGTGCAGTGAGCACCCCCCCCCCCCCCCCCCCTCTTTTTCAGTTGAAGATCCATTGTAACTGCGCCTGGTCGGAGTGCCCGAAAATTAGTGAGGGCTTACTGCAGGCCCTCAAGAACCTCGGCTACCTTTTGTTTTATGCTGAAGTTTTGCGTAAAACAACTACAAGTTTATTCAAGTGACAGTCGTGAATGTAGCAGGCTGGTACACCATGGGGGGCACGAAGCATTTCATATTGTTTTCCACTTGGATTAACTTAGTGACCAACAGCCCCATCACAAGCCAACATGCCGATACTGCTCCACACAAACAGCGGGCCGTTATCGTCTTTGTCTCCGCTAGTGTAACTACGATGGGTAACTTCGGTTACACAATACTTCCTCACTCTTAGGCGAACGCAGGCAGAGACCACGGTGAAATACTGGGCGCCTTTTACCGCTGGCAGAATATAGTTGACTTGCCCTCCTGTATATCTCAATCAATGGTTCAGAGCATCGCCTACGGCATTCTTCAGTGCAACACAGATAAGCGCCTCAAGGTACCGTTGGTCGTCAGCGGTGGTGGCTTGTGTCCGCTACCCGGCTTTGGGCTTAGGGAAAATTTTTGTGGGATGATTTTTTCATGGAATGCCGATGAATAAATGTAGCTTCAAACAATACAAAAAAGTAGTAGAAAATAAGAGTAGTTAGAAAGCGCGCGCCTTTGTGTTGCTCCTTTTCTTCGTCCTTGTTTGTTTGCGCGCAAGAAGTTTTTTCAAAGAATAGGTTTAAAGTGAAGCCTTCTATGGCAATTTATTTGGGCTTTGCCGTGGGTCGTGAGTTTCTCGCCCGAGAAGTACTGTTGCCACACTTTAGGACCGGCATTGTCATGCCAGTGAGTTAGTTTTTGTATTGCGTAATAAAACGAGAAGTCATAATACCTGTACGTAACATTTCTACCCATAGGAATCTCTAAACGCACAGACCTCTTAATGGAATAGCGCATGATATTAAACAGCCTCTTTGATAATAATAAATTTCTCACGGCCTACTGTTATTTCTTATGGCTACTTAATTGCTAAATTCTGTAGCAATTGAGTATGGCCGTATTATACGGCCAATATCGCACTCAGTTTTTACAAAGAAAGTAGGGCCGCTGATATGCAGCTCCGGTGCACCGTGTCATGCATCACAACCTAAAATATGTACTTATTATGCGCGCTTAGTGGTATCTCTAAAGCATAGAAACCTCTTAGTAGAATAGCATATAGTGTCCAGCAGCTTCTAATATTTTGATAATTTTGTTATATTTAGACTCCTGCCTTCTTGACCCATTCGGCATACGCTACTGATAACAAGGCCATTCTTAGAGAAAGGATATAGAAGGCCTAAATATATCTAGATATTTCTCTCACTTTTATGGGCATATAGCGGGCGTCCCAACTCCCATAAACCGAGATTTATAAACAGAAAGTGCCATGTAGCTGGACAAAACCAAGGTAACGTTGTTTGCCGTCGCTTGAAGATACTCAGATTATTTTTCATATTCGGCCTTTTTACATAATTAGTCTTAATAAATAATCTACTTCTCAAATATTATAACTATATATGAAAAGTGTCAATGAGAAAATTGTAGAGCAACATCAAAAACTCCCAATACAGCTTTCTGCTGCTGAATACGTGCTACATAAAAGGGTTTTTGCGAGCGTTAATTAAAGAAGCCCGCGGATACACGGAAAGTGCCTCGAGCGGCCAGTCGCGCGGAAATTTTGCGTGTATCCGCGGGCTTCTTTAACGCTCGGAAAAGCACTTTCATGTAGCACGTATTGAGCAACAGAAAGGTGTATCGGAAGTTTTTGATGTTGCTGTACAATTTTCTCATCGACACTTCTTAGTGTATTATTTGAGAAGTAGATGAAATAATTAAGACTAATTATGTAAAAAGGCGGAATGCCAAAAAACAATCTGCGTATCTCCAAGCAACAGCAAACTACATTATCTTGGCTCTATGCAGCTGCGTGGCATTTGCATATTTTCAAATCTCGGTGCATGACAGTTGGGACGCCCGGTATATGCACTTCTCAGCGCAATTCTCCCCTCGACAGGCATCGTAGATCAGTTTCATCGTCGTGACCTCGCATCCGCCTGACTTCGTATTTGAATTTCGGCATACATTGTGAGCGCGGTAGTGCATAATCGTAAACATTGCTAGACATTGCAGGTTGCGTAGTATACTAAACGCAGTTCTATACGCATAGCATCTAGATGTGTAGTATTTATTTCAACAGCCTCACTAAAGCTTCTCTTCGCCCAGATTCCAACGCGTACGTGTGACGTGTGTTGGATCGCGGCATAATATTTTACCTCTGGCAGCTACAGAATCCACTGCAGCACAAAGCGCTCAAAGCGGCTCGACGTCGCCTCTCACAGCCGACCAGCTGTTAAACGCGAGTGCTTGCTGCTCGACATACAGTCGCTTTCCTGTGTGGAATGTCATTGTGCACATGCTGGCCGCAAACATCAGCAGCGCTACGCTTGCGGGCAACATTTCGCAGGTAACAAGAACCCTTCATCTTTAACTTTCCCAATGCCGCTAACGTACAACAGTAAGTTGTACTGAATTATTCTTTTTGTCATGCGTAAATAGAGAGTTTCGTGGTTTTGTTTTCTGAATTTGCGGTTTCTTTGTTTTTGGTTTATTGTCACGTCACGGCGTTTCTTTTCCTCCGTGTACATAAATCGGGCCAATAAACAAAAGCCGATAGGTGCAAGTTAGCGCTTGTGGCCGTGTGTCTCTTTCATTGTGTATATGTTTTAGTTCGTGCTGCTATGACCGCATGATGCAAAACCAACTGGCCCAACCTTTCACCTTACTATGGTAAAACCCGCACTCTCGAGTGGCCGGCTAAAGAAAAATGAAGCATCGGAAATTAACAAAATATTCGTCTAGCACAAGATTACGATGCGTGTTGCAAAGCTGTCGCAGTTGGTTTGGATTTAGGCATGCCAATCCAATCGGTGCGGTCACTGCATGTTTATTTGTATTTATGGTCTCCTTCAGGTATTGCACACAGACAGGCTACAGAGGCGAAATGGTCAAGTGTAGAGAAGGAAGCCGCGCGCTAATGGCAATTTTCGTTCTGTCCTGAAATGGTAGGAGTCGGGAGTGCGCGCACGTACGGGGCGTATAAATCGCTGCACGGATTCTCGCAGACAGCGGTCGTCTTCTTTTTTGTGCGCTTATACTAGCTGCCATTCGTCTTATACTATACAAAATATTGAGCACTGGCGATAGGCTCGACAAGGCCAAAGTGTGAAGTTGCGAGAGCTTCAATACAGGGATCATTACAAGCTGCCGAGCAACAGTAGACGAAAGAACGTTGCACCCGATTAAAGTATGGTCAGTCCGTGGATTCACATCATCATGTTGGGCTGTGGTGTCCATTGACAAGAAGTATTTAATGGTGCAAAAGCCAGAAATGGCTAACTAGCGTTGTGCCACTTGACATGTTGCGAACAATCATTATTAGGCATTGCTATGGGCAATGTAAAATGGCTAAAAGACAGAATGCTGTTGCCCAGGGGATGCGTTCTTTTTATACAGGTGTAGTTGATCTTTGACGCAGTGAGATTGGGTAGAATGTTTAGGTGGGTGCTTGAAATTCCCATTTTGTCCCAACTCCGTTGCTCATATATTTTTCTTGGTCGTAAATCATCAAGAGAATAATTAACGTTTACATGGACTTTGTGCCGGTGATCAAATTCATTTTTTATTTAAAGATAACGCAAACATGTCTGACTGTATAGGTGATACTAAATACGCACACAGTATGACCATACCGCTTTGACTTTCTTTCAATAGACTCGGCAGCACCTAGCAATAAAATTACGGAACTTTGACACATATATCTACACTCCATCATAATTTGCAACCAAAACGGATGAACGAACCCTGCCAAAGGTCACTTCGTACGTTAAGGATTCGTGCAAAAATAAACGAGTGCTAGATGAGCTTCCGAAGGCAAGCGATATATATATTAAAAATATACAGAATGAATAGACCTGGCCGTAATACTTTCGATGTCAGTATAGTTTTCTGCAGCTGGAAACATTCAGGCGTGGGGTTGACGCATGGGCGGCACTCATACAGTGGCGCCGATTGTAGCGGTAGCCAGCGAAATTGAGAGAGACTGCCGTCACTTCCGGCAAGTTGCTTGCTTCAAAGCCCTGTGCTTGAGAACATCTATCATAAAGTGATCGCATTAAAAGTGCCTGGGTGCATAGAACATATTTCAATCTTGTTGATCTCGTCTGCACCAATGTGTAGCTTGAACAAGTGCGTACGCGACTGAAAACTGGCGAAAGGGAGCGCCTAAAATTTCAAACGTCTCTTATTCTTGGCGCTTAGAAAACTGTCACGGCTGGAAACGAGGTAAGGAGGTCACGCTGTTGGACTCGGAATCAGGCACTCATCCGAACCCATGGATATCTGCTAGAAAAGAAAGACCCTGTGTATTTCATCATTGTTCTGATTGTCTCACCATTCTTCGCGTTTTAATCTCGCGTATGCCACAAGAAACTTAAGATAAGGGCACTTCAAAAATATTTATTTCCATGCCATTCAATTACATCCAGTACCTATACTTCGCAACGAACCGATCTTTAAATATAACCCGATTTTCAGATTGCTAGCATCCCTGGGCGTTTTAGTTTTGCTTTAAATCCTCTTGTATTTATCGTTATGAAAGATAAACATCATCATTTAACACCTTATTTGGTTCAAATTAATAGTTTTATTAAATATATATGTTTTATATCATGATGAGGAAATTTACAGCAGATTAAAAATAGATTAGTGTGCATACGGGAGACTGTACCAAATTATCACCGAGAGCTGGCCGCTACTTTTGAAAAGTGTACGATCATTGCAATCTACCTGTACTAACACTTTAGGCATATACTTGGTGTTTAAAAACCAAACTTGATAGCAACTTAAGGACCGCGCAACGAGCAATGGAACGAAAAATGTTAAGCTAACGTTAAGAAATAGGAAGAGAGTGGTATGGATCGGAGAGCAAACGGGGGTAGCTTATATTCTAGTTCATAATAAGAGAAAAATATGGACGTGCGCTAAACATATATTGTATAGGGTAGATAACCAGTGGTCCATTAAAATTACAGAATAGGTAACAAGCGAATGGAAGCGCAGTCGGCTAGGTGGGGCGATGAAATTAGACTTTCTAGGCGCAACTTGGAAACAGCTAGCGCAAGACAGGGGTAAATGGAGATCGCTGGGAGAACCCTTCGTCCTGCAGTGGACATAAGAATAGGCTGATGATTTGTTTTAGACATCTGTACAGCCACCCTTTTTGAGCCTCTTACTTGAGCCACAGTACATCAATCATCGGACATCTTTCAGCAACATACGAAACTTAAGTGAAACCGTGATGACAACCACAGATGTCGTCACATAGTGTGGTGGTGGTGGTGAAACTTTATTTCCGAAAACGGTCCTGAAGGACACCCGACTGTTCGTCAAGGTGTAGAGGGCACCTCCCACGTCGGGACAGGGAGCCCGACGTGGGATCTCTGCGGCTTAGCGGGCCTTCTGGACAGCCCAGAGTTGGTCTTGTAGCTCGCTGCTCTGAAGAGCGTCGTCCCACTTATTCTTGTCCTCCAGATAGGAGGCCTGCGTCGCGCATTACCGCAAGATGTGTCCCAAGTTCACATGTCCACCACACTGTGCCAATTGAATGATCCGTTGTAGTCTGGGTTGATTCGGCTCATACGCCAAGGATTGGGGTACGAGTTCGTCTGTAGCAAGCGGAGAGTGACTGACTGCGCCCTGTTAAGACCCTTGTTTGGAAGGAAGAATTCTCGACGTCCTAAATAAAAGTGCTTGGTGAGCTAATTATATGTCTGAAGTTGATCTTTAAAGACCTTAGGAGGAGACGAGGGGGCTGCACGGGAGTGCGGCTGGGAAGACCTCGCGCGGCGCTATGAGCGGATTTGTTAAGGTTCCGCTCTCCTCCCACGAAATCGCCCATATGGGCTGGGAACCAGACTATAGAGTGCAGACTAATGCATCTACCTGCGAGTAACTTGAAGGCTTGATGGATTGTGGTATCAAGGCGTTTCTCTTCTGTTTTTTTTTCACTCAAGCATAGCCACCAGATAAGTAATATGACAAAGGACGAAAGCGTCAATGAACCTAATGGCACAGTCCTCGCTCATACCTTTATTTCTACTGACAATGCGTCGAAACATTCGTAGAGCATTCGCCACTTGGCCAGTTATCTTTCGTATCATCAAGCCGTTGTATCCGTTACCCTCAATAGTCAGTCCTAGGACTCTGATCGACCCTACTTCAGGAATGCGGTTGCCATTCTTGTCAAAGAGCACGATATGACGCCGACTATCTTGCTCCCAGCCCTTGGGTTTTCGTCCTGCCTTGGGAGGATGGTAAAAAGCAATTCTGATTTCCTCGACGAGCATTTGAGGCCCGCTGGAGATAGACCGAGTTCTGTGGCCCTAATAGCCTCCTGTATTCGAGCCTCCAACTCTCCGTCGCTGCCTCCAGTGCTTCATAGAGTAACATCATCGACATAAATGGTGTGTTCAACACCCTCAATGTCTAACAATGTTTTGGCCACCTTGGCCATGGCCAGATTGAACTGGAAGGAAGACAATGCCGAGCCATGTGGAGTGACCCTGTCACCGAGCTCATAGAGTTCTGATTTTAAATCACCAATGTGCAAGGAAGCGGCTCTGCCGCTCAGAAAAGATTGAATATAGCGGAAAAAGCGTTCACCAAGATTAAGGTCCGAAATGGCCTCGAGTATTGCCGTGTGGCGTACCTGCAGTGTCGAAAGCGTTCTCTATATCAAGACCGAGTATGACCCTTGTATCGCGAGTGACCCTTTCTGTGAGCCTCTTCTTAATTCTAAGCATATCATCGTGGGTCGAAAGTTCTGTCCTGAATCCGATCATGGTGTACGGAAAAAGCTCGTTGTCTTCCGCATGGCTCGAGAGCCGGTTGAGCACCACATGTTTCGCTACCTTACCGAGGCATGACGTCAGAAAGATCGGTCTGAGGTTTTCAAGCCCAAGAGGTTCGCCCAGCTGGGGAATCAGTGCAGTACGTGCGCGTTTCCATTCTTTCGGAACGCGGCCGCTTTCCATATTCTATTGATTTGCCTGGTTAGGTAACTGACATAATTACCTTCGAGGTTGCGCAGAACTTTGTTGGAGATCCCATCGGGGCCTGCGGCAGATTTACTGTTAAGTTCCTGAATAGCAAGGCGAATCTCACGCTCCGAGAAATCTCCGTCAAGGGCGTGATTGGGAGACCCCTAGTATCCGACCGAAAGGGGGGTGAACGGTTGCGGCCTCTTGATTGAGTGCGAGGTACTGTCTAGCTAGGTCATCCGCCATTTCTTTTCTCGCCTTGTGAATAATTTTGCATAGTAGCCACCGTTGAGCGGGTTTGGACTTGGAGCCGCTCTCATCCAAGATATGTTTGAGGAGGCCCCAGCCACCGCTTTCGCGGAAAATGCCATCCAGAGAGTGCACCTCCCAGTGCACCTCCCTGCAAAAGGAGGTGCCGCATCTAGTTAGATTTTCTGGGCCTGTCATAAGAGTTAGACTAAGATCCGATGCGTGCGTCCACAGCCTCTACCCCTTGCCGGAGGAGCATGGGTATCTCCACGGTTGATGAGGTGCATTGAAGTCCCCCCCCCCCTCAACAAGCAGAGGAGCCTCCCTAGAAAGTTTAGTGATTTTGGTTAGTATGGCTTCGAAGCACTGTCTGGAATCTAGGACTGCTGTACAGATTGAGGAGAAATATGCTGCTGCCATTCCCTACGTAACTGGTGGGAACAATCTGAACCGAAATGAATTCAACATTACTGTGTATCGTGCGGAGCTCATCTCAGACATAAGGAATCTTCCTGTTTATCAGAATGGCGACACCCCTGCCTCTATTTCCTTGAAAAGATTCCACCTTGTAGCCCGCGAAGGAAAGATCGATCGCCAGTGTGTCTTGGAGCATAATTGTGGGTGGTTTCTCAGCCTTCGATCTAATTACCTGCAGGAGGGCAGCCGTTGTTGGACTGATTCCCCAGCAGTTCCTTTGCGAACTTCTGAATTTCCTATTTGGCGGCGCCATCCTAATTATTTCGAGATATTTTATCCAATTGGGGGTCACTGAGAGACCTGCCCAGCATTAGTAGCATTTTGGGACAGATGTTCTCCATGGCGGGAACTACCGTCTCATTAAGATAAATGTTCTGCAGTCTGATTCCCGATTCATCCTTGATACACTCAATACGACTAAGTGGGTCCTTACCTGCCGCGGTAGCTCAGTCAGCTAAGGCGTTGCGCTGCTAAGCACGAGATCGCGGGATTGAATCCCGACCGCGGCGGCCGCATTTAGATGGAGGCGGAATGCAAAAACGCCCGTGTGCTTGCGTTGTAGTGCATGTTAAAGAACCCCAGGTGGTCAAAATTAATCCGGAGCCCTCCACTACGGCGTGCCTCATAATCAGAACTGGTTTTGGCACGTAAAACCCCAGAAAGAAGACGTCGGTCCTTGATTAGTCTGATGCTATCGTTAATGGCAGAGAGAGGCTCGTTAATCTTAGACTTTGCCTTGATTTGTAACTGGTTCAACTTTTCGAGGGCCCTCTTTTTGGGAGCCGGACATTCGTGGACCCCTCCTTCTGGCGTTACCACCTCCACAGACTTCGGAACCTCATTAACCGACGGACCGTCAGATGAAGCGGACTTGTGACTAGTGATTTCTTTGCCAAGCTCAACTAGCTCTAGCGTAAACCTATCGAACGCCGCCCTGAGGCTGGTATTATCATTTTCTAACGATATAATTCTATCTCCCTCTGGGCTGTGAATTTGACTTTCCGACAGCTGGGCCGCGCCCTTCTCTTTGCCTTTGACCTTGTCAGCCCAGGAGTCAGCGCCTCCACCAGACAAGAAGCGTACCTGCGGCCCCCTGGAGCTGGAGCGACTCCTGCTTCTGCTTGATTCTCGTCTTAATGACGCACGTTGCCGGGAGCAGGAGCGGTTGCGCGAGCGTGCGAGAGCACCCGCTGGATGTGGGGCGCTGCGGCTCCTCTTTAGCCACCTGTGCCATTGTGCGCTCTTCTCTCGCGCGCTCCTGACGTCTCACGCGTACCACGTATGGAATTAAGTACCGATGTTTGCACACCTTGCCGGCTGTTTTATGCAAGCCACCACATAACTTGCATTTCGGCTGAGACACATGCGGTGCGCTTGGATTACGCCAGGCGAGCACTCAAGATCAGCCTCGGAGTGGTCGCCCTCGGTCAGCTGCGACTGAAGCCATCAAGTTAAGCCGTTGATTCACGCAAGAAAGTAGAGTAAAAATGAACGCAGTAGAATGTTTAAATAGGACAAAGTCTAATTCAGGAGATCAATGAGAACTTATGTTGCCTGGAAATAAATGCTGCTCGAAACGGACCGCCGACTCCTGTGGCTCGTAAAGTACTTTTCCGGTGGAGTCACTTCCAGTGTGGATTGACATGCGCAGTACTGCGCGCAGTCACAGCCGTGAGATGGTTCTAATTTCCCATCATGCGTGTGTCCTTTGCTTGCGTCCTTTTTCTTCTTGACATTCTGTTTTGTGGTAAACGCTAAATGTGCGCGTTTTTTGTTTCCTGAAAGAGAAACGTGCATAATACTAAGCGTACGATCGGGATCAACTGGCGTATTACGAACAGCAATCGCGCTATCACCGAAGTAATTATCACACAGTTCCACTGTGCCAACAGCACTTGGCCATCGTGTTGGAGTGTGTGAGTGCACAGTTAGAGCACTGTCCCGCTCTTATCGCTAGAGTCCACACTGCTGTCTATCTTGCCGCGTGTCGCGCATGCAGATAACGCTCCCGGACATTGCGCGAGAAACATCTTGAGGCGCTCTTCTACTGACTGCTAGAGAGCAACAGTGTGCATGCTACTCCAATGCTCCTCGCAGGAATCTTGCGACGAGCCGTTGCAGCTCACTGCCTGGTGCGATGATGCGGAAGAGAAAGAAGTAGCTGCGATGCCGCCGTCCGTCCAGCCGTCAAGCGCCGGTAAAGTCGGGCCCGACGGTTGTCGGAGCTGGTTCATCGCCTCACTCTGCTTCCTGGTGAACCTCCTATTCTCCTCGTTTTTCCGCTGCGGTGGACTTTTCTTCACTTCTATGATGAGCACGTACCAAGCGACGAGGGCACAAGCCGCCATGCCGCTGGGTGCCTACTGCGGTTTCGTCAATCTTTCGGGTGAGGATCTTGTGCAGGGATAGCTGGCGTCAATGACTTACGCCCTTTCTCCCATTTGTGTTGTTTACCTGACATTGCTTTTTTCCTAGTTTTATTATCACATGTCTGCTCTGTGAAGCCTAGTGCAGGGACTGCTATGGCATTTTGCCGTAAGTCAGTTTTTTGTTTTGTTTAATGCGGAGCACCTTGATAAGATTTCAAAAGGCGCTACTGCTATTCTATACAGCCTGGAATGGCGTCAGTAAGAGCATCAGTGTATTATTATTATTATTATTATTATTATTATTATTATTATTATTATTATTATTATTATTATTATTATCCAGCCTCTTGGACTTTCTGTCATTTTGTTCACTTCAGGAGCATACATTGATTGCCAATAGCTGTGGTATAGTCTTCGACCTTTGCCTCTCGAATGCTCCAGTTATAGGTGCCTCGTTCTGACATTTGATTTGTGCGTCCCGATACGTTTCACCCGTCACTAAAGATAAATACATCTGTGTCAGCACTGAGGTAGAGCTCCTCCAGTGGCATTAATGATTCCTCTCGCTTTACTTTCAAACGTGGTGATTGTCCACCATCGATTGGTCACAGACAAAACGAATGTTGATGACCAACTAGATCAATTTACAAAGCTTGTTTTGAGTAGTATGCGCAAATACCTTCCCCAGTAAATTCCTAATCGCTCCAAATATCCCCACTGGTTCTAATCTGAACTTATCACTACCCTAAAGTGTAAAGATCGCTCGCATCGTAAATCCAGAAGTCCTGTGCCTTATGAGTGGAGAGACGATTTCCGCTTTTATCAAACTGGCTCTATAAGCCTGATCACGAGTCATATATTGCATTCTTCGAAAAGAGCGCCTCCGACTGGCCGGCGGGATTACTGGTTGCAAGCATTACTAGAAAGGAAAAAAAAATATTTCGCAATTGCTACAGAACGTCCCACGTCACACCTCTCGTCAAACACTGTAGTGCTTCCTCCAAAGCGATCTTCAGTAGCGATAGATTTCTCTCAGAAGTAAAACGAAGGTACTTGAGGTACGCATAACGTTCAATTTACCCTAAGGTTAATGCTTGCGGTCCATTACTTGCCATAACTGCACAAAAATGACAAATAGAAGTCGCGTCCACAAACCTGTACACCGTGAATGAAGGGGTTAGGAACACTTGAACTTGCTCCTCTCGTAGCTATAAGTGTGCGCATCGCACAATATTTCGGAGCGTCCCGAAATAGCGTGCAAAAAAATAAAAAATAAAAAAGCTAGTGAGGCGTTGCCGGGTGGCCGCAGCCCTGTTTCTGTGAATGGTAGTCATATGCAACTTTCTTTTTTCGCGGTTATGTGTATTTAAATGCGGCTGATTCATGGGTATGAAAAACACAGGATACGAACGCAGCCCCCTCCCGTGCAGCCTTGTTCCAATTGCCGTAACGGAACAATTGCTGCTGCGGAAGGATCGGAGTGGACACGCGCACCCGATCGCTTTCGGCCCACGCTTGCCTCGTATCAAAAGCGCGGTGTACGGGCGCTTTGCGTTCGGAACGAGAACCGAGCAGACCCAAAATAAGGACGCCGAGCGGCCATAAACGGCACTGCTACACCAAGCTCGCAGCATAAGAAGGCAGTACGCACGCTAGGGCGTTGTTTACGGCAGTAAAACGAATACCCATCCGAGCAAAATGCTGGGCACGAATTATTTTTCGTTTTCGAATGGCGTTTTCCCGGTCCCTCGGAAAACTCGCACAACGAATGTTGATTACACAAACTCAAACTTCCCGTGTATCCGTGTATAGATGGTTAGGCTATTGTATGTGCTGCATCCTCTTTCGCTGGTTGCTGGTGCAGCAAGCACGAGCTCGAAGGATCAAATCCCCGCTGCGGCGGCCCCATTTCGATGGGGGGCGGGGAAATGCAAAAACGCCCGTGATCCGTGCATTGGGGGAACGTCAAAGATCGCTTGGGCACAGGATCCGACCCTTATCAACTCTTATCGGTCCTTATCAACGTTATCGAACTTGATTGGACGCTTATCAATCCTTGTTCGTGCTTATTAACCTTATCAGAATTGCTGCGATCAATATAACCTCTTATCGCTCTTTAGAACTTTATCCTACAAAACAAATATCAGAAGAGAACGGTTTCTGTGAAGGCTTTGTTGAACGATTTGGTTGATGGTGGAATAAAAGCCATCTCTAAGACCACAAGCAGAACTTACTTAAAGAATTGTAGACATTAGTAAAATTACGATTTTGCGGAAATTGAACAGGCCCCATCTCTGATGCGTTTTTGTGGTCGCGGGATGCGCCTGCCATTGGGGCTATCCTTCAACGACCGAAATGCAACCTATCATTCAGGGTTCATTCGCTTCATGTCGCGCAACAAACACAAATAAGCAGCCAACGAGTTGATAAGGAGTCATGAGCGGTTATATGGCCTTTATCACGGTTGATAATGGTTCGACGCGCACTGCCGGTACAACACATTCATATGCTTCAGATATATTCGCCTTCTGCAAGCGTGGATGTTTAGCCCCTATTAAAGGAACAACCGACAACACTTCACACGAAGTTTAACTAAGTTTAACACGGCTGGTGTACCTCTCATTTATGACGAATCGCGGATAACAATTGTTTGCAGTACCATGTTACTACCGTTTAGTTGTTTAAGCAAGTTCAAATTGCTTAAGTTTAAGGTTGCATGCAGCCATTCCAACTTCAAAGGTGGAGCAATGAAGTGACGGCGCACGTAAGCCTGCAAAACAGCTTGACCACGTGAGAAGCCATGTGATGCGCTTCGTGCACAAATGCGTCGTGTAACTATACTAGACATCTCTGGCACCACAGGCAAACTAGTCTCGGCTCTCATGTAGCAAATAGGAAGGATTACATTATCACGTGCTTGTCTGACTTTTTTGAATGCGTTTTCGGTGACCTTAAATTTCGGTAGCGCTTTGCTTTTCTTGTTTTGGTGAAAACTATGCTTCCATGTAATAAAGAAGAAAGTATGTGTTTTCAATAAATAAATAAAACAGAAAGTATGTGTTTTGCCCAGTGGATAAGACACTCGGCTTCTGAGCGTGGAGTCGTTGGTTCGAAACTCGCCGCCACCGAAGTCTTTCCTTTCGAATTCGTTTGTTTTATGCATAATTTCTTTATAGCAGCTCGTCTTACGGGACGGACGGACGGACTGCCTTTCTCGTTGGGTAGACATACAAATTATTATGCATTTAAAAACACCACAGCAATTGAACATGCACCGCAAGTAAAGCCATTTACTCCCGTCTCCCTCAGCATAGAGTTTCCTAGTATTCTACGAAACTCTGTTCCCCACAGTTGGCGCCAGGAGGCAGCACCTGGTGTTTGAGAGTATCGGCTCGGCTAAAACTCGCGCCTCGAGGCTATAAAAATGTGGTCGGTGTGAAGTGACCTTTTTTTCGTTTTCAATGTGAATAGCACTGCCTCATCTAATTGACAGACGAGAGGTGAGGAGAGCGCATAAGAGAGGAATATTTTTGTGGGGCCCATCTTGGGCAGTGAAAGTAGAGAAATGGGTTAGAAGAGTGGTGCCGGCTTCTCGGATTTGTCTGCTTCCCCTTGAATTAACGTGCGGCGGCGTGCGGCGGGATGTGAAATCTGCCGTGGTTGAACGCGACTAAATCAAGTTTGTCGAGCGATAGCACGGTTTTGCATGCTTTGGAAACGACGCAGACGCTGTTCGGCGCCGTCGGCAACTACCGCATTTACAATTGCGCCATAAGACAACACACAGACGCTGCTTTGCGGGACAGCAGCAGCGAGCGAATCGACCTTGATGGTGCGTCTCGCTTCAACGCGAACCAAGCGTCGTAAGTACAGCGCATAGATAGCCACCAACACTCGCCGCACATTGTACACATCGCAGATCGCTTTGCTGATGAGGCCTGTGCGACCATGCATTTAGTCCACATAGAAGATCACTTTCAAGATATGGGCGCCGACGCGGCGTACGCAGCAGCCGCCGGTAGTGGAAGGCTAAGTCCTAGTTTGACCTTGGCTGAGCTTGAAGGTCAGATTCGCAGAACCAGACGTTCTTTGGGTTTGTACGTGGAGTAGTAGAGCAATCGCTCTAAATTGCCGTCAGCACTGATGGACAGTGCCATCGTTTGAACACGCACCGTCAGAGCGAAGTCGTTTGAAAACGCATTTGTCAGAGCGAAGTCGTATACGTCCCGAAATAATTGACAATGTTATACTGCCAAGTGAAAATGTTTAATATACGAAAAGAAACCAATTCTGCCCATCAGCTCGAAGCACGCAGCGCCGGAGCGATCAGTAGACAGCTATCTTCTATTCCTTTCGTAATGCCTTCCCCCTCTGTCTCCGGCTATTCCAAAAAAGTTTAGTTTTGTTCAACAAAATAATGTATATTTTGTGCCTACAAATCACTTTGACCTAGAGTTTCATCAGTTTTGTGACGTGGCGTCACAGACACATGAACTAGGCGCGGCCGGAAAACATTTTCACCAATCGCGGAAGTCTGGTAGTGACAAATGCACCAATCAGAAAGAATTACTTTTTTGCCCATTCACGGCGTGATGACTGTGTACACATCATCTTCAGATGGGTAGTTTTCGCGGTTTTCATGACGTCTCCTGACAGATAGGTGAATTGGGCGTCGCCCCAAAGATGTTTTACCAATAGTGGAGATCTAACGAAGGAAATGGAATAGAAACAAATTGGAATAGCTTTAGCTCATAGCGTTCATCCTTAAATTTCTTGTCCCTTGATTAAAATCTCACCGTTTTTATACTATGTTATATTAGCGATAACTTTCCGCGCAGTTTCCATTCCTCCATCGAACCTATTTCTAATGATGATGTGGGAGCTCCAGCAGTTACAGACGCGAGCAGAAGACATAGAAACACACAGTACAACGCTGGACTTACAACTGAAGTTTATTGGGAAAAGCCCACTGCAGAGCGGAGGAGCTACCAACGCTCGCGTGCTCTTTCGATTAAAGTTTATTCTCTCTCTTTATTGTAAGTCCAGCGTTATGCTGGGCGTTTCTATTTCTTGTGCTCGTGTCTGCACCTGCTGGAACCCCCACACTGTCATCATGCACCAACTGGCCCCGCTAGCCACACTACTAAACTATTTCTAATGAGCTCGTGGCCTAGCTACTATAGCACGGGTAGACCAACTAATAGCGTGAATCTCCTGTCCACTTGAATATTTTTTGCTTAGTGCAATTGCACTATGCCCTGAGCAAAAGCCTGCTTGTCGATAATTGCAGATATCCTAATTGACGTCTGATTATTCGAATAAAAACCAGATCAACTGGATTTATCTTAATAGATTATATTTCCTGTTACCGTCATTTTTGTAGGTCTGGTTGCTGGCGCTCTGATTCATTCATTCGGCATGAGAATCAGCGTCTTACTCGGTGGACTGCTTATGTCAGCAGGCTGTCTTGCGTCAGCGTTCGCTACTGGAATACCATTCCTGGTTGTATCCATCGGCGTAATCACAGGTAAGATTTAATTCATCCTTCAAAACTATGAGAACGGAGCTAGATATTCTTTCGCTTGCAAGGACACGCTCTTTGCGTCCACTGAAAGCACGAATTGATAAAAGAGTGCTAAATCCTGGTGACAGTGGTTGACACACCCCTTATATGCTCTAGACACTTCTCATAATGCGCGCCTATGAGGAAATAACGTGCGCCTATGGGCAAATAATGTGCTCCTATGGGCAGATTGCGCTGCCATATATTCTTCAGTGAATTTGTTATGCTACTGATCTTAGTGCCATGAAATGCTAGTCGCCATATTCTCGAAAACGCAACTGAGCCTGTATAAGGTGCCTCTACTTTACGTAACGTGAATCACCGCAGTAGTAAAAACATCCATAGTCACATAGGAACTGAAAAATGACACCCAAGTAAAACGTCTTTCATCCTCCAGTCTGTGCGCTGTTGGCGCTGTTTGAACTAACGCCACGTGTCATAAGTTTTTCCTGGCTCCTTCTTTAAACAATATTATTAGGGTGGTTCCCCTGATACGCATAGGCGAAAATCAAAACATTGTGCACCTTTGAACATCAACAGAAGAGCTTTTTCATTTCACCCTATCTGACCTCATAAGTAACTCTCTTAGAGAACTCTATTAGGTAGTACACGTAGTATCTTAACTACTTGAATGGAATTGCTCATTTATATAATGTTTTCAAGACTAACATGGCTCGCACGTACTCACATGGCGCAAAACGCATGTAGGCATCCTAAATGTTTTCTTTATTCAGGTAGTTAAGAGACTTTATCAGAGGTACAATTTTCACTTGCACTTCGGCGCAAACCGCAGGCTCTGGGCACGGAATCCTTCTCTCCTGTGTCATCGTGGCTGTGAACGAGTACTTTGATAGGAGACGTGGCACGGCTCTTGGCATCAACATGGCTGGTGCACCTGCAGCCTCCTTCATGTTTCCGAAAGTTTTCGATTTCTGTCTGGCCGAGTACGGCTTGCAAGGAACTTTCGCGCTCGTGGGAGCACTGTTGTTGAACATTGGGCCAATCAGCGTGCTTTTTCGTAAGCCGCCCTGGATGCGGGAAAAGTACTCGAAAAGACATAAAGTCCCCACGAACAGAGCAAGTGAAGCGGACGAGCAGCGGGAGAAGAACGCAGCTCTTTCTGCCAGCTGCTTAAAATCAGGTTTGCAACCTCTAGTCGGCAGCAGCGACGAACTCGGATACTGTGAACCGGATACCGACGACATAATCATTACTTCTATAAAGCAATCGACAAGCTTCAGACTGGCAAACTTTCCGCTTTCGATTAGCCTTAATGCTGAGAAGCGTTTTCTGATGAATAGACATTGGACAGGGGACATGCTTGAGACCTTGGATTCAAGTGATGCGGACGCCGAAAAGCGAAAAACGCTGTCTTGGAAGAAGGGCGAACAAAGCAACGCCCGCATTACCGACGCGCGAAAAGGTCACGAAGCTTGGTGTGCCTGTGTGACCGGCGTATGTAACGGTGAATGCTTTCACCGAGCTTCGCAACATCCTCTAAACTCGTCAAAGTTGCTTCAAGTACCCAGAACTGTCGCGTTGGAAAATGGGTCGACGAGGTATACGGAGTGCACCAGAACCAGTGAAGTGAGCACTAGCTTTGAAACAATATCAATAAAAGACAGTATGCTTGCTCCTACGGACGCTCTTGTACCAGGGGAAAGCCAGGGGCAAGATGAGACAAATTCTGTGGAGAACAGTTATTGCGGTGTTGCGTTCCTATCAACAGAGGAAGTGTCATTTGATTTTCGGCATGCAGCGAAGGAACGTCGCAAGCGATCTGTTTTGGACAGCGCTAAGGATGTTCTGTCTATGCCGCGGTTTTACGCGCACCTGATGAGCTACTTCTCTTTCTGCTTCTTTTTGGATACGTTTCTGGCTGTCGCGGTTGACTGTGCAGTGGACACTGGAATTAGCAGAGTAGATGCTGCTCATGTTCTGACTTTCTTCTCCGTTACCGACACAGCGGGACGACTCCTGATACCTCAACTAACCGATCACAACATTGCATCTCCACTTAGCGTCATGACACTTTCTTACTTCCTCATGGCCGTTATTGGCTCTACGATGCCTCATGCCCAATCTACTGTTGTGTTTTGGATTCTTGTTGTAACACTGGGACTTCCGGTTGGCTACGTAATGGTCGCCATGTCCCAAACTATTGCAAGTGACGTCGGTGTACACAACCTTCCCATGGCTTACGGCTTCGTAGCAGCAGCGACAGCTGTGGGAGCATTCATGAGGCCGCTGGTAATAGGTGAGTACTCTAAATCACCTGCAGACCACGATGTTAAGAAACTATTCTTCACAGTGACAAGTTCATTGAATGACCGATTGACGGAGTAATTGATTGGGCTTAACGCCCCGAAGCAGCAAAAGGAGTGTGAGAGACGATGTAGTATAAGGCTGCGTATTAATTTTTGGCCACTTTGAGTAAACAACGTGAGCGCGATGGTTAGTGAACAAGAGTTCTTGCATTTGACCCTCTTCTGACTGTGGCCGCACATTGAGAGATCGATTTCGCAATCTCCTGCTCAGCAGCAGGCTTTTGCATATCCTTAGTCACCACTGTGGGTGCCATATGTTAATATGACAGTAATGTGAGACAAATGGATGAAGAAGTGTGGGAGTGAGTGCGGGAGTGAGTGAGTGAGTGAGTGAGTGAGTGAGTGAGTGAGTGAGTGAGTGAGTGAATGAGTGAGTGAGTGTGGGAGTGAGTGAGTGAGTGAGCGAGCGAGTGAGTGAGTGACTGAGTGAGTGAGTCAATGAGTGAGTGAGTGAGTGAGTAAGTGAGTGAACTTTCTTCGGTCCACAATAGACACGAGTAAACTCGACGTCACCTGGCTAGTGCGGGAGGAAAAAATTTGGGGAGGTCGGCAATGAGTCTGCACTGATGTGTACGAAGGATGTTGCAGCGAGGCAGCGTTCATAACATAACAAATTTTTAATCACCTTAACGACGAACTTTCCTTTTTGGAGTCCTAGGGACCTTTTAATGACTGTTTAGTGACATTAATAGCCAGTAAGTTGCCCTGGTAGAATTCCTCAGGGCAGTATTGCTAAGTTCCATGCCTCGCACCCATAATAACCAAAGGGAGATGTATGCGCCTCCATTTCTCGCTACGCATAAAGAGCGACAGTAAGGGAAGCCTTTTATTGGAAGGCACAGCACTATGTGCATAGGGACAGAGAAGGGGATTAAAGTGCACAGAGTAGGATGAAATATATGATAAAAATAGAATGAGCGGCAAACTTGATAAATATACTACAGGCCGTACGATGGTGAACAATTCAGGCGTCTCTATATCATGCTGGTCACCATTTTTAAACCTTACCGAAGAGGACAACTTCTGAAAGGTATCGGGAGAATAAAAGTAAGGCCCGCCATTGCTTCGCAGGGCAGAGCATAAGATGCAAGATACCACATATCAAAAAGCTGATTTCATAGGCAGAGCACTATCTCGACATTCTGATGCCGCTTAAGAAAACCGGGAGTTCTTGTTCTTTTTCACATTCCGACCGTTGACTCGCTGCCGCTGCAGATAATTTAAAGCTGTGGTTTAAATAATAATACGGGAAATGTCTAGGAACATTTGAAACATTATAAAGGGATAATTCAGCAAGTCGTCATAGTGTCACAATTATTGTGATTTACCGCCCATTCGCTTCAAGTGGAGAGCTGTGGGCCACGACTTGGTAACTTTGTCATAAACAGATTACAAACAATGCACTGAGGCAGTCAAAATTTATGTAGCTAGGACGTTCAAAATAAATGAACCATTTCGATGACGTCACTGGAGTTGTTTAGTAGACGTCATGGAAGTGCGAAGATGCAGTTGTTACGATCAATTAACGCGCTTGTTTCATCATCACACCTGCGTTGTCAAATTATAGTGACACGTCTAAGTTACGGAATGATTGCAACCACCATGGTTTGATCTAGAACTTTTATTGACAAAGCATAAATATTAGTTGGGAACACAACGACAGAATGAAATGTTTTGTGCCTAAAGACGAAGTAATCACTGATAAACGTTCAATTTCTTCTGTAAAAACAAAGTTTCCTTTATACTTTCGGCCAAGTTTCAACTGCCTGCAAAGTGCTTCGCCATGTCGGCGTCCTGAATGTTAGTCAAAACGCCAATTTGCATCATTTATGAGTATATCGGTTATTGAACTTTGATTTGTTACCTGTTGCTGAAAGGTTTATTTTTGGGAAAATGTCTGCTTTTTGTAACGTAAATGAAGTTGACTGAATTTCTTTCATCTTTTTAACAACACACTTGTGAGGCCGCTGGTAATAGGTGAGTACTCTAAATCACGTATTAATAAATGTAAGCTTAACTTGAGATCCCAAATTCAGCAAAGTAATCATTATTTAATGTTTTCCCGGGGAAAGAAAGCTGGGAAGAGATCGGTAGAATGGGAGTCATTGCAGGCACAGCTAACTGTACAATATCGAGATGAAGCTCGTAATGAATAACGAAACATCAAGGAGAGATTCACAAAATCGTAGACTGCGATAGCTACATTAAAACCTGATTAGGTCAAACACGCTCGGTAACATTATGGCCGCCCCCATTCAAAGGGAATGCTAATAAAAATAGGAACCATCGTCATCATCATCATTATCATAATGCCGCTGCGATTATCATCTTGCCGCGCTCGGCAGTGACTGTGACCGCCTTCAATATGCTTACGGCGTGGTAGCATAGCAGACGACCAAGCTAGCCGGGACGAGTGTCATAACGTCGCGTTATTCTCTTCTTATGTGACCTGCTTCACAGAGGACAACGCGGACGCTGCGACGTTGGCAGGAGCTTAGCTTGGCACAGGAAATGTTGTAACCGATTTACTCATAACTAGAGACCGGATTTTAGGCAAATGCCTTTTTTGTTCCTTGCGCTCCCATCGCCCCATTTTGATATATTAGCATGAATTAGAGGTTAAGAAGGGCTTTTATAGTGTTTGTTAGTGCCTAGAAATGCCTACTTTGGCGTTTGTGCCTAAATGTCTATAAAGGCCTATTTTCAAAATTGGCGCCTATATGAACACTATTTACCCTCAAGTTTCGCTTTCGAGCGCAGTTAGAGACCGTTATTCGTGTCACCGGGCAACATTGACTGTTCTATGTGGTTTAACCTAGTCCTCTAGTTCAACCAACTCCAGGAAAACAACCGCTAGCAGCAGAGAAATGGGAGGCGCCGGCCAGCATACGCCGTCGCGCTGACATGGCGCGAGCGGTTGGCGAATGCGAAACCGCGAAGCGCCGTCAGGGGAAAGGAGAATGAAGAGCAAAAGAAGGAAGAAAAATGTGATGCGCATGCGGCTTTTGTTTTGTTTGCAATTTACTTTTTAAGGTGTTCACCGCTGTCAAGCGTTCCTTCTCAGCGTACAAGATCATTCTCAGTGATAAGAGGCACAATTTTGAATCCAAAAATCTGGAGATAGTCGTAGTTTGCTATTGGTTCCACAATCTTCACAATGATTCTTGGACTACGTTTCGCGTGCCCTCTAAACAGATTTCTTCAAACATGTGCACTTCAAATGGGCGGAAGTGTATTTGGCAGTGTGGGAACGTTTTGCCTGTACAATTCGGATAATGTCATTGTATATGAGAAAATTGCCATCTAACAGTCCTCAAGTAAGAACACTGTTAATTTCTTAATAAATCGTAGTCTCTCTCGCATTTATTATTTTTTTTTGTGTCTTAATTTAATTGCGTCAGGCAGACATAAAGTAGCGTTTTCTTAAATCAGTATTCCCAACTTTCAAGTATTCTTTTTCATGCCTGTTTCACTATATGCGACGCTCGAGTACAGTGGTCGTTGAACATGAATATGAGCAGTGTGCTTGTTGAATTAAGCGAATTGATCGTCATTAGTACAGCAGTGTTATGGGGCAATTGCACGTCTATGTTCAACTGTTGGCGCCTTTGTGCCACCATACACAATAACATTTCTTCTTTTTTTAATTTTTTTGTCGTAGACACAGGTCGCGCACGTCTTCGTTTGAATTAATTTGTATTTATGTAAAGCTTTATTGTGCCTATATTTACGATGTTGGAGGCCTAAAACGGTGTTTTGCCTGCCTATATTTGGCGCCTAAAACGCGCTTTTTTAATGCCTAAAGATCCGGCCTCTACTCATAACATCGACTACTTGAAGACTAGCGCTGTCGACAACACCATTTTTTACAATTAAAGCAAGGCACTGTCAAATGTGTCGAACATGACGCGCAAGTAGATTTGTGCCCAAATAAACACAGAGCTTCCGTTGGTGACAGTCTTTTGTCCATCATGTTCATGTTTTCTGTCTTTCGGTAGTTGGGCATTATTAAAAAGCGACTAACGCGCTAACAAACGATCTCGAAAATTGCACTGTTTTCAGCATGAGCTTCGTTATTGTCCATAGCCTAAGCCATGGCGTCGCTTGCAAGGGCTGATCGTCATGACCTGCTCGTCGTAGCACATAAACCGTACTTTGAATCTCAACACCTGTGATAAAACTTCGCTGCTATAAATGCTATCTAATTTGTCGATGTTTTTTCTTATTCTAACGGTGGCTGCCGTTTTTTAGCCTGAGCGCCTCTAGAGCTTAATAGTTGGCGCTTGTCTTTCACCTGTGGCCTTTTTAGCCACAAGCAAGTGTTGAAGTAGCATTTTCTCTTTCCATCTTTTCGGTGTGCCAATATACCCGATAAAACAGGTGCCGCTTCTACGCCACCTTCATTATAAATTACTCTCACATAGGGTACTGCTCGGCACGAAAATGAAGGATATTAAGTTCTATTAAACCATCAAGGACCAGTTTTCTTCCTTGAACATTTACCGGCTCTGCTGAAACACTACCACCAGAAATGAGATATATCTACCCATATAAAAGGGTGACTAAAATTAAAACCCTAATTGAATAGTATGAGTGAAATTTAGAAGTACAGTTTCAATATACCATTTACCGTTTTTCGACGTAGTCCCCTTCACGTGCAATGTACCTATTTTAGCACTTCAGAAGTTTACGGATCTCTCGTAACAATTATTTGGGTTTTGACTAGCAACTCGCGCACAGAGGTTTTCACTTATTTACCTCTCTGAAAATGCTTGCTTCCCATCGGTTTTCTGAGCCTTCCGACTACATGAATGTTCCTGGGTGTAAACCCAGGTGAGTGTTTCAGACATTCAAATTTGATATCTTGGAAGGTCGCCACCACTGAACGGGAAGCATGGAGAGTGGCGTTGTCACAAGCACTCATTGTTTATTACTTACTGCTTGGCGAAATCTATTGTTTTTAGCAAATCTGCATAACAAATGCCGGTCACTCCTTATACCATGTAATGTTTCAAAGTAGCATCACAAGATACGGTCAACATAACTATTACTGCTGCCAATTTCAGTGAATTGTTTTCGTCGATTACTGCGTGATGTGCGTGGCCTTGTCACGGGGTGTTCTGAACGGAAGTTGCGCAACTTTAAAATTTTCTATTACACTGTTAGGCTTGCCGCACTGACACATGCGAAATACTGCCACATTCAATCTGCCGTGAGTGTGAACAAGTTTAGCAGCTGCGCTACTCAGAAAGCGCAGCACACATTCCTGCCCTGACGCTGCACATTTCGACAATGGAGCGGCCATCTATGCACTTCCTTATACTCTCTTGCACCAACGTGCTATCATTTAATGGTAATTCATCAAACGACAATTATAACTTCTCCCTAATAGACAATCAATCGAATAATTATTCAAAATGTTATAACTATTTTAAAGTTTTCACTTGAATCACTCGTACATTTTGTAAAGTACTCACAATCGCTTGAACGCCACAAAATTGGCAAGAGTGCACACTTTCTCGAATTGTTCCTACGTGGTCACGCTGGGCTGTCGTAGTTCAAGCGAGATTTAGACCGACCTTTTGCTTCTAGAGGATTGAAACTCCTTGTGAGAAAACTCGCGTAGAATCATCGTAAAAATTATTCTTGAAAATATGGAACCTTAATAAATTGGATTTTCCGGTTCTCTTCTGTGCAGGACACTTTCGGGACGCAAATGGATCATACAGCGGGCTCTTCCACTTCATGGGCGGAATGGTTTTCACATCTGTTCTTCTCACTGGCTGGCTATGGGTTTCGAGTACAAGAAAAAATAAACTGAAGCACAACGCTTTGCGGGTCAAAGCAATGGCGGACTAAATGAATGATAGCCGAGTGCGTGGTCGCGCTTCAGTTTTTTATTAACTTTTCTGACTTTCATGAGAATGCAAGCTAGTTCAATTAGGCTTCAGTCCATTCCAAGAATTAGACACACCATGCTAGTGTGAGAGAGCAAATGGCAGTTCCAAATCGGAACAAAAACAGCAATAGCCTGAACAGTGGGTTTTAAATGTTATAGGCTACTTAATGTTATGCGGTTGAGTTGCGCGTAAGCACAACAATTTGGCAATTAAAGAGCCTAAACAGTGAGAAATCATCCATGGTATGAGAATCCATGTTATTCAAATTATGTTGCAGGTTGCTGGCTATCCAGCATCGTTTTGGCTTCCGCAAAGTGTTACCAGGTGGACCATCGTGTTTGTGCACGGCGAGCAGTTGTGTCTGTGGCATGAGCGTATCTGTGCAGGAAGCAGCAAGACGACCACGGCAGTGACGACGATCGTACGAGGACGACGGCATAATTTCTACTCAGGATGTTCGACTCAAGTTTGCGACACGCAGGCTGTTGGGTTTACATAGGTACTTCACTGCCGTAAGCGAGAGAAGCAGGGATTGCTGCACCATCTGCGACTAAGTGTTGTGCTATTGTACCAGATGACCTGACTTTTCATGTGGTCTATGCGAAACATCGATGGCGTTCGTACTCGATCGAAGATATATTGAAACCTGTTCGGCTTATGCCGATTATGAAGGTAGTACAATGTCGCACAGATTTAGGCAGCGTTAGCTGCAACGAGGAAAGTCCTTAGGAGAGTGGGCCGATCCCGAAAGCCGGGGGTGCAGTCTAAGAAAGCGTCTAAGAGCTAACTGTCACGATGGAACAATGGGAGAAACTGGCACGTGATTCACGAACCAAGTCTCAAGTCTCGAGGAGGTAGTTAGCTTGGGACGAGAGAATCATGCGTATTGGAGAAAAGACTTTTGATGTCACCATCCGAAACGCACTATGGTATTGAAAACGCCCGAAACGAGACTAGATACGAACCTACCTACCGAAAAGTTTCTAGAATCATGCAAATAAGACTTCGCAATTAATATTCATAATATTAGGCTACGTCTTTCTAATCCATTTAGAACACCTTTATCCTGTTGCATCAAAACGCTCGAGGTTGCGTGTCTAACGTCGCTGTTGAAGGGTACCTTGTTCTGTACATAATTACTGTTTTCCTTTGTCACTTTTGTAGAGCTGGTAACTCGGATTATGGCGAATTCCATTGGGAGACGAGGAGCATGGCGTCGCGCAGTGAGGAGTCGGGTGACAGCGCAGTGAGAGCAGGGACACTCGACCCGCCACTGGAATACGACGTGCATTCGGAGAGCAGGTGGGAGGGGGACATGTGCGGAGAAATGTACCATGTGACTAAAGCAATCGACGTCGGACCATTCTCTGTAGGAGAGCGGCAAAACACGCGTGATCGTCTTGTAATTTGTCGGGCGTAAGGCTGTCACCGTTTGCGGCCACGTACTACATACTTTTGTGCAGCGCCGACGCATCCCACAACGTTTCCGCCTGCGAAGATCATCTGAAATTGCAACTTGAATCTGAAGTTGAGCTCCAGCAGCTTTCGGTGCTGTCATGTCGAGCATCTGAAGCACTTCAGCAAGGCGAAAACACTTCGCTGCCGCTGTCCCCCGCGCACTAAAAATGCCAGGATCTGTCGCTAAATCGCTGCGAAGCTCGCTCGTATCACCGACGTCAAAATCAGCGGTGCCAAAACACCAACTACGCTTGGCTGCCACCATTGCCGCCGCGCGCGCCGGCTGAAGCAAAATAAAAAGAAATGAGGATGATATGGCGGTTTAAGTCACATGACTTCCTCCGTACTCCGCTTTTCAGGCGAGAGCAGTCCGGACTGCTCCCGGCTGCTCTCGTTCTACCACTGCTCCTGTTCTACCACTGGATGACGGCTCTCCCACTCCTGTTCGACCATTGAAAGACGTCGCCTCTGGAACAAGCACTTTCAGCGTGCTTTTGAGTGCTCCTGTTCTCCCAATGGAATTCGCCATTAGACTCGAAGCTTTATTTAACATTTTCCTTAGTTTAGAGAGTGCGGTTAGATTCATATGAAGGGGGAAAACGGTATAAAGGTATGTGGAACGTTACAACGCCGCTTGCTGTGCAAGCGGCGTTGGTTAACAAGCTAATTACAATCAGCTCTGTATACATTTCTCCTAACTATCGACTTCACAAAACCGAATTTCAAAATTACATAGATGAACTTCCCGAGCCATACATTGTTGTCGGAGACCTAAATGCACATCACACTCTATGGGGAGACTCCCGTTGCGAGGCAAGAGGGCGCTTAATAGAAAACTTCCTCTATTCATCTGGTGCACGCCTGCTCAATAAGAACGAGCCGACGTACTATAACGTTGCACACAACACCTACTCCTCAATTGACTTAAGCATAGTATCCAGTACTCTCCTGCCGTACCTCGAATGGAGCGTTATTAAAAACCCTTATGGAAGTGACCACTTCGCGATAGTTCTAAATCTTACAACACAGGATGAATGCGCCCCACATCTTTCTCGATGGAAGGTTGACTCTGCGAACTGGGAACTATTCAAAGAACTTACACGTTTAGACAGGCACATTTCTGGTATCAATATTGACAATGGCGTGGCTTACTTAACAAGTTTTATAATAGACGCTGCCACAAAATGAATCCCACAAACAAATGGACTGTCTAATAAACGCCGCATTCCATGGTGGAATGCTGATTGTCAAAACGCAAGGAAAAAAGAAAACAAAGCTTGGGGGCTGCTACGTGACTGCCCAACAGCCGAAAATCTCATTAATTTTAAACAAGCAAAGTCGCAGGGCAGAAGAACACGTCGACGAGCTAAGAGAGATAGTTAGGAGAAGTATATATCCAGCATTAATTGGTACACTGATGAGAGAAAGGTCTGGAACCGGGTAAATAGACTAAAAGGCCGACAGTCTCACCATCTACCCCTAGTAAATACTCAAGGAGACAGCCTGGAAAATCAGGCAGACTTTCTAGGTGAGCACTTTGAACAAATCTCGAGTGCATCAAACTACACACGAACTTTCCTGCGATTCAAAGAGCATGCAGAGCGTCAACACCTTGAACGCAAATGTGGAAGAAATGGAGCGTAAAATCGCCCTTTCAGTTTAGCTGAACTTCACGCATCTTTGAATTGTTGCAACAACTCGGCGCCAGGTGGCGATCGCATCATCTATGAAATGATCAAACACTTACACTCATAAACACTTAATACGCTTCTATCCCTTTTCAATGTTATATAGGCAGCTGGATATATTCCATCTGCTTGGAAAGAAGCTATTGTTATCCCCATAGTTAAACAAGGCAAGGATCCGTCTCTAGCCAGTAGTTACAGACCAATAGCTCTAACAAGCTGTCTGTGCAAGCTCTTTGAAAAAATGATAAACCGACGCCTAATCTGTTTCCTGGAAAATAACAAAATTCTAGACCCCTTCCAGTGTGGTTTCCGAGAAGGTAGATCGACGACAGACCACCTCGTTCGCATCGAGGCCAACATCAGGGATGCCTTTATACATAAACAGTTCCTTCTTTCAGTATTTCTTGACCTAGAGAAGGCATACGATACGACATGGCGTTTAGGTATCCTTCGGGACCTTTCCGCAATGGGTGTCCGTGGCAACATGCTGAACACAATCGAAAGCTATCTCTCTGACCGCACGTTTCGTGTAAGAGTGGGCAACAGCTTGTCTAGAACATTCACCCAAGAGACCGGTGTGCCACAGGAAGGCGTGCTTAGTTGCACACTCTTTGTCGTAAAAATGAATTCACTCCATACAGTCATACCACGCACCATATTTTACTCTGTATACGTCGACAATGTGCAGATAGGTTTTAAATCCTGCAATCTTGCTATGTGCGAACGCCAGGTCCAGCTTGGCTTAAACAAGTTATCTAGATGGGCGGATGAAAACGGGTTTAAAGTGAACACGCAGAAAAGTACTTGCATGCTTTTCTCCAAGAAGAGAGGCGCAACGCCAATCCCTAGTATTTTTATTAATGGAGATGAACTCACTGTCAGCAGTGAACATAAATTCTTAGGAATCATCTTGGATTCAAAACTAACGTTTATACCCCACATCAAATACCTCAGGACGAAATGCATGAAAACCATGAACCTCCTTAAGCTTCTGTCCCACACCACATGGGGTAGCGACAGGAAGTGCCTATTAGACCTGTACAAAAGTCTTGTACGTACACGTTTAGACTATGATGCCGTTGTGTACCACTCTGCCGCACCGTGCGCGTTGAAGATGCTAGATCCAATTCATCATTTAGGTATCCGCCTGGCCACAGGTGCTTTTAGGACAAGTCCTGTACAAAGCCTATATGCAGAATCAAACGAGTGGTCACTTACCTTGCAGAGGTCATACTCTAGCTTTGCATATTTTCTGAAGGTACACGCAAACCCTGAACATCCGTGTTACGCTACCATAAATGATGTGACTTGCACCACACTGTTTCGTAACCGACCCACAGCAAAGGAGCCCTTCTCACTGTGTGTGAGGAAGCTCAGTGATGAAATGGGTGTCCCACTTTTAGAACCTTGTCTAAAAGCCCCAGCAAAGCTCTTACCACCGTGGGAGTGGCAGCTAATTAAGTGTGATACATCGTTTGTTCATGTTACAAAGCATGCTCCAGAGGAACATATCCGAATGCACTTCCTCGAACTGCAGCTAAAGTACTCATGCCCAGAATTTTATACTGACGCATCGAAGTCCCATGCTGGCGTGTGTTATGCAGCCGTTGGTCCGTCTTTCTAGGAATCTGACGTCTTGCACCCGGAAACAAGTATCTTTTCCACGGAGGCATACGAAGTAATGTCGGCTGTTAGATGCATCAGGAATACCAATCTACCCAATGCCATCATATTCACTGACCCTTTGAGTGTAGTAAGGTCCTTAATGTCACTCCGCAAACACAATAACCCTGTACCCAACGAGCTTTACCCACTTCTGTGCACTGCGTACTTATCTAACCAGCTTATTGTGATCTGCTGGGTACCTGGCCACAGAGGCACCGAAGGGAACATGCTGGCAGACCAGATGGCCACATCTCTTACAGCGAAAGCTAGCAAGACTTTCATATCTGTCCCTGTGACAGACTTGACGCCTTTTCTCCACAGGAAAATTAGGACATACTGGCAACAAATGTGGGACACTGAAGCATCGAATAAGCTGCATTTAATTAAACTTCAGTTGGGTAATTGGCGACCAACAACAAAAATACGGGCTACTGCTGAATCAAGAGAGGCTACTGCTGCGATACTAGCATTTGTATGGCACGTGCCTCCAAAGCCTTGCACACAAGGTTCTTGATGAGGCAGCAGTGCCACTGGCACTTACAAATTTTAGAAAATCATCCTCTTAAAGCATGTTTTACGTCTCACAGGACACTTTAAAGCCATTGCCATAATTTTAATACATTTATGTTTTACGCACTGTACAGCGACTCTGCTTTTAGGCCCATATACAGCCGTGTTCAATCCTTTCCACTTCACTGTTCCATTAAACATTCATAATCACTTGCATGGCGCTCTTTGGCCAGACCTGGCCCTTGCGCCACTAAACATCACATATCATCATCGTCTGTTTAGCGACAAAGCTTTTTATTTAGCGACTGGATAATTTTTCAGGGACTTCGACATTGTAGCAATTTTGTAGTTATGAAAGTAGCTTCGAAAATGGCTTTCAAGAGCGCAGTTTATTATGGAAAACCTTCATGTAAGTGGCAGAAACTCGCTGCACGACGCATGAGCTCCGTGACTGCGATGGAGCAATAAATGCGTCTAGCTGGGTAATTAGTAGCCTTCACATTGTGGTTGTGCTTTGCAGCATATAGTTCATGATGAGCAGTACATACCTAGTGGCACATACGCATTTACCCAAGTACGTATCAAATAGGTTCATGATGAGCAATACAGACCTAGTTGCACATACACAGTACGTCAAGTCATCGTGAAAGAGATTACTTAACAAGTGGTACATACCCATGTCAAATGCACAGTCCCACAACCCCAGTAACCCGACGCACTGCGCATTGGACCATACAATATACAGAAACACAGGTTTGCGAGAAACGGTTAGATACATAGGTAGATAGATATATCCGCGGAAAGTAGGGAATTACCGTAAGAATGATATTCGCATTCCTCCGACTCGACAGTGTTCTTCAAAGAACTGTTCCTTCGAGCGGCAGGTACGGTGACATTCGAGGTATCCGCCTCGTCGTATAAGAAGGTGGCATAGCCGTGCAACATAACCACAAGAAACTGCTGTTCACGAAGTAAAATGCTGGCTGATGAAAGTCACGTTCATCGGGGCTCGGTGACTGCTCATTTGCAGAACTCGTCCTTATCTGCGTACCGCCGAGGTGGCTGGCCGGTCTCCTTTCAGTGGCATGGAATTGCGTACGCAGCTACATCTTCTGGTTACAAGCGATTTTTGGAACACATCGGGTAGGAACCGCAGGTGTGGGTCCATGAAGGCAGCTCTGTTTGTGACCTTCGGGCCACTGGAAAGCCTTGGCGGCTTGAACACTGCCTGCGCTGCCGCATCCACGTTGGATGCTCCAGTAAGTAAGCTTGTGGTCGCCATCGAGGCACCGTCCCTTCACTCGAGGGCACCACGCGGGCTCCATAACCTTTCCGGAGGAAGAGGCTGTGTAGGAATTGCCGCCGTGATCTGCACTAGAGGACACACTCAGTGACATCGCGTTTATTGGGAGCGGAAGACGGAGGGATGCTTCGGCCGTGGCTGTGGGCATGCTGGCCAGGACACCGGGGCCGATCTTTCGCTGTAATCCACAAGAAAGGAGGCAATAGGAAATCGACAAAAAGTCATACTCCGACCAGCTGGTTTCAGTGTTTTGTACAAAACATTTACTGTTATCACTTTGAGTATAATTTGGACAAAAGTTGACATTATTAGCCCCGAGAACAAGTTCGATCTAAAAAGCCATATTCAGCCATGCGTCGCATATATGCGAATAATAAAGTCAGTACCATGTGTTCTAAACTAAATACCAAATATCAGGTGTTTAATTATCATATCAGAATTTTTGAAATTGCGGGACAGCGCAGTGTTACTTTTGGAGCTGCAATACTCGAAGGGGTAAATATTCTATGCACTAATAATCAAAATGCATAGTTGACTATTGATTGACATTTCAGTACTTAACATTGGAAGAAATCATTGCGGGGCGCGTATTACAATCTACAAATTGGCGCCTGCCAGTTATTGAGGCATATTCAATAAAAATGGATCCTGAAGCTGGCACTTATTTCGAAGATAAGTGTTCCCATACTGTGCGACGAAACGCGTTGTATTTGCAGCTAATGAAACACAAGAAAGACACGTAATTTTAGATAAATTATTGCGGCTTAGCATGAGAAGGTGCTTTGGGAAATAAGAGTTTGATAAGAGGACCAAGAGTGGATTCTGCGGCTAGTGTGATGACGCTTTTCTGAAAACTAACAGTTTCGATATTTTTCTCAAGTGGACGTGCCTTGGCAAGTCACTAGTTGTATTTCATCAGTCGCAGTAGGTCACATAAAGTGATTAGATTGAAAATAATTACTGATGTTGCATTATCTATCTAAACATTTACTGTAACTTGTCATGGCAATTTTTGTGGATTGCGTGCCTGGTCTAAATCCCATCTGGTGGTCTGCACCTGCGCGCCCGCACAAAGTAGCACCATGGCGGTACCCTTGCGGTTACCGAATGTGAAGATATCTGCCCAGCGGTCGATTTAGGCTCCTCTGGCCTCTTTGAAGCCCTGGGTTCAGCGAGAGCAGAGGGAAAGTAAACATCCCTGCAATAAGTATTATTAGTAATAGGTGATTGTAAGTTCGATGGAAGAAAAGTAGGGAGACGACAAATAATGGAGGCGTACAAAAAAATGTTCCCAATAGGTGTCCTGAAAGTTCGGTGGTCGGAATTCTTAGCATTCTTTTCGTTATTTTATTGAGGTAGGACATTGGGCAAGACAATGAAGAGTGCTTGCTAGCGCAACCCACCGCCCTTTCCAAAGCGGACGCTCATAGCATTCATTCATCCATTACACTGCATGGACGTTTTTTTAATTCAAAATACCCCCAAAGGCCCTCATTATGAGGGTATTACATGGGGGGGGGGAGGGTCACAGGCACACAGGCACTGGTCATAGATTATACATCATATTAAAAACAAGACAATATAACAAAAGTAATAATAGAGTGAAACATAGGTAATATACAAAGTAAGTCACAATTATTTCGGAGAAAACATTAGTACACATTAGGAGAAACATAAGGGAACTGCAATGAAGAGCAAAACAGCAACAAACATCGAAAACACTGTAAAAGTCCCAAGATAATAATAATAATAATAATAATAATAATAATAATAATAATAATAATAATAATAATAATAATAATAATAATAAGATTAGTTGACAAGTCGTGAGCGAATTAAATCTTGAAACTTTGTGAAGTCAGGTTGAGTGGCAATGTCTGATGGTAAGGCGTTCCACTCAGTTATTGTGCGCGGTAAGAATGAATATGCATAATGGGATGACTGGCAGTTAATGCGTTTGGCTTTGTATGGATGGTCACGACGTGGAAAGATAACTGGTGGTGACTGAAAGAAATCATCATGAAGTGATGGATGATGATAAAGCTTATGGAAAAGTGATAGGCGAGAAATTTTACGGCGAAGTGCTAAGGTGTCCAACTCAGCTTTATTATTTAACGAGGTGACGCTGGTGTAACGTGAATAATCAGAAAAAATGAATCGCCCAGCACGGTTTTGCAAGGCTTCGATGTTACTGATGGTATAAGTTTGTTCGGGATCCCAAATGGCAGACGCGTATTCTAATTGAGGACGGATTAGTGTTGTGTACGCTAGGTTTTTAACATGCATTGGGGCTTCTTTTAAGTTATGTTTAATAAGTCCGAGAGTACGGTTAGAAGAGGCAAGGGTAAGATTAATATGATTATTCCATGATAAGTTTGGCTGAAGATTGATTCCAAGGTACTTGTAAGTTGTGGCGAGTTCCACAGCGTTGTTATCAAGGGAGTAGGTGGTTGGAATTCGTGGCCTATTGGTGAAAGACGAGAGTTTCTTAGTTTTGGAAATATTTAATGGCATTAGCCAATTAGAACATCATGCACTTATTGACTCCAGGTGAGTTTGTAGTAAGTGATTATCAGTGTTACTTGTTACCTATCGACAAAGTACACAATCATCTGCAAATAGTGTGATTTTGGATAACAAGCAACTGTGTAAATCATTAATATAGATTAGAAAGAGTAAAGGTCCAAGTACGTTGCCTTGTGGAACTCCAGACGTAACATCAGCATAAGATGAGTTAGAATTGTTAACTGATGTAAACTGAATTCTAGATGAGAGAAAATCGGTGATCCATGCAATTATAGTAGGGTGAATGTTAAGCTGTGAAAGTTTAAGTAACAACCTATGGTGTGGAACACGATCAAATGCCTTGGAAAAATCTAAAAGTATTGCGTCAACTTGAAACCCAGCGTCTATCAGGGCGTGTATGTCGTTAATACATCCGGCTAGTTGGGTTTCGCATGAGTAGCCCTTACGAAAACCGTGCTGATACTTGAAAATAATATTATGGTCTTCAACGAAGTTGATGACTTGAGTGTGTATTATATGTTCAAGTAATTTACAAATAGTACTGGTTAAGGAGATGGGACGATAATTGAACGGACAAGCACGGTCACCTGATTTGAAAATGGGTATTATTTTAGCAATGCGCCAGTCATTGGAATACAGCCAGTTGATAGTGACTGGGAAAATAGAGCGGTTAACATAGAACAAATACTATGCGATGTATTCTTTAAAAAATTATTATTGAAGCCTAGATGGTCGGCGCTAGATGACGTTTTAAGATTGCTTAGCAGAGCTAAAACACCAGACTCACTGATGACTACCTCGCGCATTGCGATTCCTACTAATGCCTTTAAAGTTGGCAATGAGTTACCGTTTTCATGAGTGAAAATTGTTACAAACGTATCACTAAGAAGTTGAGCACAATCTGAATCGGGGATAGGAACTCCATGAGAATCAGTAAGACTGATGTCAGCGCGAGTTACAGGATTCACAACACGCCAAAAGCGACGAGTATTATTTTTTAGCATGGATGGTAAATCATGAGAAAAAAAAGTTATGGCGAGTAGATTTTAGCAATGCCTTATAAGCCTTTTCGCACGCTTTGTGTTTGTCATGGGCACTCGCGAGACCAGTCAGTTTTGCCTCCCTGTACAGTCGCTTCTTTTTGTTATTAAGCCGCCGAAGCTTGTTGGTAAATCAAGGAGAACTGTTTTTGCAGGAAATGGCTAACATAGGAATGAACGTGTCAGTGAGAGAAATGAGGTTGGATTTAAAGAGGCCCAGTTCTGTTCAATGGAGCGTGAATGAAAATCATGCAGAAATTGATCTGAAAATGTGGTTATTCATTAATTGCGTCGAAATTGGCTTTACCGTAACATCTTATTTTCTTTTTGGTAATTGTTCTTTTGCTCCAGTTATAATAGTAATAGTAATTGTTAATGCATCCAGTTATAACATCAGTGATCTGCGATGCCTTCTACATGAGTTATGTCGGAAATTATATCAGGATTGTTAGTTAAAACTAGGTCTAGTATACTGGCAGAAGTTTCAGTGGATCGTGTTGGCTGACTAATAAGTTGGGTTAATGAAAAGTCAAGACAAGTGCTCAGAAAAGAATGTGCGGCCGCATCCGTGGCCGATACGGAGAGTGACGACCAGTTGATATTTGGAAAATTGAAATCACCAAATATGATAATTACCGACCTCGGAAAAAGCGCGAACACCTCGCTTAGCACCCGATGATACTCATCGGGTGCTTTTATGGGGAGCTTTCCTCTAGAGGAAAATGATCTTGTCGGCGATCTCCGGTTTCGAGGTATATACGAGGTTTTGCTCCCTTACTGGAAGCATGGTGATGACTTCCGCTTAGGCCGGACCAAGATAGGCGATTAAAACCCGGCCGACTCCTTGCTCTTGAAATACTTCACTGAGGGATACCCATGTCTTCGGTTTCACGATGACAACAACGTCCTCTGGAGCCGGTTTGGACAGGGGTAGTAGTTTCCAGGCCACGGAATGCTTCCCATTGTTCCCCGCTGCGCGCGAAACGTGGAGCGGCGGCTTGTCATGGCTTAGTCTTTCCCCCTCAGGTAATAGGACCCCCCCCCCCCCCCCAAAAAAAAAAAGATAACATGTGGGGGAAGCCCGCACCACCCGAAGGTATAACAGGCGTAAAACCAATGAAAATATAAATGAAATGGGGCTATCATCGCCGGCAACCCAAAATAAATTTATATAAAAAGCCAATTGGGTGAAAGAAAATATAGTGGAGGCCAAGCCATCACTGTAAATTAGGATTGATGAGTGTCGAGAATAGAGAAGGTATGATGAAAAGATTTAAAAGGCAGCGCGAAGTGATCGAATCCCAAGCTCCATTTAATTAGGGTGTTTTCTTTCGGCAGAGAACCGCAGTTATCGCGAGGAAGTGGCACCGGCAGGGTGGCACCGATGTGAAAGGACCCGGGGAGACCGGAGGCAGGCTTGCTACGCACCCAGTGCACCGCCAACCTGAAGAGCGAGGGCGGCGCGCGGTTAGTCAGCGAGGTTGCGCCGTAGAAAACAAACGAAATAGTAGAGGTGAGGGAGAAAGAAGGGGTGAGGAAAGGAAAGAATGAGGCATGCAGTTACTGCCGTAGATACGCACGGGGCAGGCCCCGCCCCGCAGATGTCGAGGAACATAACATGCAGGAATAACGTGAAAATTATGGCAAGAGAAAGACGAAGTAGATGAAAAGAAGGCAGTTAAAAGAGGAATGGGGTGAAATCTAGTGAGCCTGAGGGAGAGGAGAAAGTCGCGGAGTGGCCGGCACACATGCAATTATTGCGTGCGCCAGCTGCAACAGTAAGGCTCGGACGCGTCGAAATTCTAGGAGCCTGGGGAACGTGGCCGGAGCCACGTCAGTAACTCCGCATACCGTTCGCAGCTGGGTCGCAATGCGCGCGGTGCGCGGGCACGAGGTAAGGTAATGTATCACCCCCTCGCACACCGCGGCACATGCGCACAGGTTCGACCACACTAAAAAAAATTCGTCAGTTAACGGAGAAACCTGCTGGCAATGCGTTGCCGGAAAGTTTTCCGTATTTAAAAGACGGAAGACCTGTGATACACGGAGAGACCGTACCACGGGCTCCGTAAAGCTAGTACGAAAAGTTCCGTCTTCTACATAACTAACTTCCGTTAATGAAGTACAGAGAGACCGTACTACGGTCTCCGTAAAGCTCTTATAAAAGGTTCCGTAATCTAAATACAAAGCTTCCGTTAATTGGTTACAGAGACCGTACTTTTACGAAAAGTTCAATCCTTTATACACACAAAATTTCCGTTAATGAAATACGCAAGACCTCTGAAAAACGGACACCGAAGTATGGTTTCCGTGAAATTAGAGCGAAGAGTTCACCTTATATATATGCATAAGGGCTGATAATAAAATATAGAAACATGTTTAAAAAAAAGAAACTAGTGTGGTTGTTGTACAGCTATGCAACATACATTACATATTTATCTCAACAATTTCGTTAAACAAATAGGGAGAACTTTTGTAGTGAGCACAGCATAGTAGATATTTCATAAAGGCACTTACAATGAACAGCTCTCGATGCATTGCAGCCATCAATTTAAGTCTCCGGACCACCACACATTACACATGCATTGAACGGTCTGAAAAGATTCTGTGCACTTTAACGCAACTTTTTTTTTGTTGAGAGTACTTGTTCATCTTTTGTGAAATATGTTTTGGTGTGTAATGTGTCAGGGGCACAGAGGAATGAACTCCTCTTGTGAAGAACTTTTGAAAACAATGCAAGCTTGATCACACAAAAGCAGCTGTATTGACAAAATATACATGTGCTGTCACTCCTTCCCTCTGGGCGTCGCTGTGAAAGAAAGCAAACAGTACAAGTTAGTGAACCGATTTTGAAATTTATCTGAAACACTCACATACTGAAAATATAACTAGCAATCAAGATTGTGTAGAAGATTGAAATTATCCAATACTAGTTTATATTATTTGCATAATGTATCAGCCTAATGAGGTCTGTTTGAAGAACTCTAGGCAGTAATATGTTAGTTTCTTAATGCTTTTGAACAAGTATCTAGCCGTGACTGGCATGATTCAGTAGGTAAATTGGCTTTACTACCAAATGTAGTCTGAAAGTTTCTAGGGATCATCCCAGGCTGAATGCCTTTAATATTTTGCAGCTGTCAAATATGTCAGTTGGTCCTTCAGCAAATCACAAAGAATCACTTACAGGTCTCAAAGAATCACAACTCCATTGTCACATTCATTCTGAGAGAGGAAAGAAATGCACGCTAGAAATGGGAGTATGAGCGCAAGATTTAAAAAATTCCACAATCATGCAAAAGAGTACGTTGCCCCTTCATTCTTCAGGGCAACCCTTCTGTCAGCACCTGACCTACCCTGACAAAGAATCACATACGTAAGTGCCACAACAATCCACAATGTCTGCATTAATATTCTGCAAGTAAAAAGATCTGCAGAACCCATCTCTCGATTAATGTCAACGTTAACGCAACTAGTAAGCAAGCAATGTAACAACACACCGTATTGCCACTGCCAGCATACAGTACTGCCAGGCTTCTCTGTTGCACTTTAATGATGATTTATTGGCATCTGTTCAAACCGCAATGGTTAGACTTAGCCTGCCTAATCTAATTGCGCAAATGCCAGCTGCCTGTATATTGTATAGTTGCCTACTATTGTAGTAGATCTGGTCCTATTGATCTATTCACTTTTTTTTCTCCGCTAATGCTCTAAACGTTCTTGCTTATTTAGACTAGTAACCAGTTAATGTGTCCCTCTCGGCAAAGGCGTAGCCTCCAAGACACAATAGCTAGATCTTTTCTTTGAAGGGCCGCACATAGCCAGTCACCGAAGTTGACGTGAAGCAGGTTAGGTGACGAGAAGCATGCTGTGGTGCAGGTTTGGTTCTGCCCACCGGAAAATTTAGAAGTTTATTTTCTCAAGAAGCTGGGGAAACAGAGACAAATACCTAAAAGTGCATGAAGTACCCAAAGAATTCTATTCACAATAAATGCATGTGAGTGAACACACCTATACCTTGCTCGCATTGTCTTATTCCAAGGGTTGGAAACTTTAGTTGTAGCAGAGTTTAGTAAACGTTCAGATTTGCAAAAATTTGCAAATATGATGGTTGCACTTTCAACTTAACTTGTTTATCGATACTCCCGCATGATATTAATGCTGAGAGGATGGTCTACGGGGAACACATAACTGACAGGCAAGCCAAGACAGACTATGCCCACGAGCAACCATAAAACAACTTTTGGGGACTTGAAACCTAATCTTTAAAGCTGTCAGCGACAGGTAAAAAATACAGCAACTAGTGACTATCAAGGGGGCACACAACACCTCCAGGGACACTGCGTATAATTCAATCTGGTTTGATTCCATATTTGGTTATAGGGTTAGCACTGCAATCACCAGGTCAGACTACATTGCAGGGTGTATGACTTGCGACATTGTTATCAAAGAAATTAAGTAAACTTCTTTGTGTTTCACACAGCATTGAACAAGCAAATCAGTAAATTCCCGTTTTTATCTTGGGAAACGGACCTGCGGAAGTTTCGAAAAGGTTCAGGTAGGCATAGTTTATATTTCAAATTATCAATATAACGAACTATTTCGCAATATCCTTGATATTTTATATATCCGGGATCGACTCTATATTTGATCAATGGAGAGCACCCACACATATGGGAGAGGCTGAGTATTTTATTGCATAAAGTCAATGAACTCCTAATCCTATTCAATCTGTTTGCAGGGTGAGCTGTTCGTTAGTTCACTGCTAACAGCTGGGGCTGCTGCTCTTAGTGCTGGTGGCATTGGTAGGGTAACTACATTTCGTGAAATGCAGAACAGAATAAATCACAAGTGCAACATGTTTTATTAGCAGGAGCCTCTCCCGTCTTCTTGACTTGTCATGATTGTAGGAAGCTACTGTTGAAAGCACATTTCGTTCCGCAATTACAAAGATTGCAAGCAAGTATGTGTTGGGCTACTGTGAAATGCTATACCAGGTTTTTTATCATGCAATAATTGCTAGGTTATACAAACAGGCAGGTGTATCATGAGTGGATGGGCAAACATGCTAACTTAGCACATGTGTACCTTGACAGTAATTTGGCTAATCACTGCTGTAAGTATATGTGCTCTTTGCGTATTTTGCCACAATGTTGCACAAGAGAGGTGCGAGGCCTTCATATCCACAGCACTGGTAATTTACATATCAGGTCTCTCTATCACTTATTGAATGTGGTCCTAAAAACAACACAGAAGAAAGAAAATTTCAAGTTCTACTGTTGGAGCTTTGCAAGTATTCTATGTCACCCCTATCAGTCCTCTGTTCTATACTGCCTGGGCAATTTGGCCATATGGTCGGCAATAAGAATTATCCATTAATCTCCTTTTTGCTGGTATATCCACACATAAAAGTTGTGATGAGATGCTTTCAGACTTTGTCAATGCACAACTAGCAATGCTAGACATTATGCAGAGAAGACATGCTATCATAAAAAAAATGTACTCACATGTTCAGATGTCTGCACGAAGGGCTTGTGCCAATTTCATTATCTTCGAATGAACTGGAGTTCGGGACTTTTGGCCCCCCTTCCATTTGGTCCCCTTCACGGGATTTATGTCGAAAATTTGTCTGTAATATAAAAAGAAAAACAGCAATGGTCTAGTTCTTTTCTTTAAGAGTGTTCAATACAAATTATAAGCTTTATTTGCTCGGTGCCTAGGCGACGTACACTAAATCGCCCTCAAGCAGCAGTTTAAAAAGCAACAACATGGGCTTTGCACAGCCTTTTTGTAAGTTGGAACTGATTAAATTTGTAGGGTCTACAGCACCAAAACCATGAATTTATGAGGCACGTCAGAATAATTTTGACCTCCTGACCTTTACCATGCACCTATATGCAAGTACAGGAGCATTTTTGCCCATTTTGGCACCATCGAAATACGACCACCGTGGCTGGGATCGAACCTGTGACCTTGAGCTCAGCAGTGCAACATCACAGCTGCTGGGTTACTGCTGCACATACATGTAAAGTATGTCGTAGTATACAGGGTGCCTCAACTATCATGCACCAAGATTCAAAAATATGCAAATATTCTTTTTCGCATTCCACCTAATTAGATAATTGGTCGTAATCAACATCTTAAATATTATAATTAGATGAAAAGTATGAATGACAACATTGTAGGGCAACATGTGAAACTCCCGACAGCATTCTTGTGCTCAATACGTGCTACATAAAATTGTTTTTCCGAGCGCGAAAGAAGCCTGCGAATACATAAAATTGCCAGACCAACTGGCCGCTCGGGCACTTTGCATGTATTCACGGGCTTGTTTCACGCTTGGCAAAACACTTATGTAGCACATATTGAGCACCAGGAAGCTCTGCCAGGAGTTTATATTTCAGATGATTACGACTAATTATCTAATTAGGCGGAATGCAAAAAATAACCCCAGTATCTACAAGCGATGACACACAACATGACCTTGGTTCTGTCCAGTTACGTGGCATTGGCATATTCTTTAATCTTGGTGCACGATAGTTGGGACACCCTGTACATATTCTACTTTTGTAGCTGGTAACCTGTCATACATGGGACATTCTCAGAAAAAGAAAATTTCGCTGGAAATTTCAGCTGTTATACCACTACAAGGGCTAGTTCTGCAATCAAAAAATGAGCACCAAGAAAGTGCTTGCTTAAAACTTAAAGTAACAGTTCTGAGAAGAAAATGCGAACGCATCTTAAATAATTTAATTGCTAACAAGAATAAACATCAATGCCCATAAGATGAACTTGAATCTTACCTTTTCAAGAATTAGAGTGATGCTGCAGCTGCATCAGGATATGCCATGTTGAAAACATAGTATATTAATAAACACAAGCAAGCTGCTTCAGAAAAGTCTATGGCCTCGGAGAACATTTCTTCTTGCTCACAAATGACGTGGCACTTGTCATATATGAATCCTGCAAGTACAGAGCAAATACATGACTGTTTGTCATTCTAATGAATGGAACATTATTGCTCTCAACATGAAACAAAGCTTGTGAGCTGAACTAACTTCGTCATATTATAATTTCTGGCAATAACTTTCCTAAAACACGAAGATAACATTTTATCGTGGAAGTACTTCTATGCATTTAATAGTTTATTCTTAATAGATTACACCATTCTGCACTATCAGAGCTTTACCCGTTTATTGTACCCAACTTCTCGCATTGCTAGAACACAAGTCACTCAACGCACCTGCATGCAGTGTTATTTTTATCACTTGAATTCAAGGAAAATATTCATGTACCTGAGTAAGCATCAAATTATTTGTGAGGCAACTTGAAATAAGCTCAATATGACTACATTTACATATTCGTTCAAGACATTCCTGGCAATGGATAAAATGTGAAAGCTTTAAATTCAGTAACCAGATAAAAAGCTTCACAGGTCTCAATTCCTGTATAAACAGCATACATATATTATGGTGCATAGGTTACATAGTGCCATGGATACCCGGTATGCTGCATGGCCTGCGAATTACAGCTTGCTACAACACAACAGCACGTCCAACAGAAGAAATGAATGTGCTTACCGATTGCAACAATGCTCCAAAAGTATGTCCGACAAGCTTGTACCTTGCTGTGAAAAGAAAGAACTGTTTTATTGAAAGAATTTTAAGTAGTAGTGAATTTTTAGGTATTCAGCAATTTAATGCAATGCTGTAATTTTGTTGCCTTGGTACATTGCAAGCACTATTTTGGCAGATGCAATGTTTCACATTATGGCTAATTAATGACTGTAGTACATTGCAACACAGATTTGTGCGATTGGTGCCCTCCTGTGCCTTCGTGAGAGCCAAGCTGTGCAAAGTAATGTGGCTTGTTTCTTCGATTTCTATGGTGATCTCCACCAACAGAGATTGCCAACGCAGTGACGCTCTTGCCGACTGTATACAGAGATGTCACTCTTGCGCAAATCCAAGCAATTCATCTTAAGTATCGTAACAGCGCAAACAATACAGGGAGACAAGGAAGGAAAAACGACAACGCGGCGCTGACTCTCAACTGATATTTTATTGAAGGATCGTCTAATATATATACAAAAAATTCAAAGAACCATGACTTGCGCAAGACACAGTGATACATCAAGGCCGTGGCGACAAACTAGGCATAATCAAAAGTTGCAGAAGTAATGAAATTCCTTGTCATGAAGAGCGATCGACGGTTCACTGATGCATTCCGTGCCCCTAATCGTTATATTGTATGCCTCAGCGATTTCTCTTGTCAGCTGGTTAGTGTGTTTAAAGATGAAAGAAGTCTTGTCAAAAAGGGGGCGACACCCGCATGAGTTACAATGTACCGGAAGATGACGTGGTTCAACCCCTTGAAGAGAGAGCTCATGCTCCCTAAGTCGTACGTTTACACAGCGTTTTGTTTGGCCCACATACTCATTACCACAAGATAACGGTATTGCATACACAACGTGTTTAACACATTTGATGTAGCTGCTCACATGTTTAACAGTGCATTTCCCTTTTGCCTGCTTATCTTTGAGCATATTGTCAATAATCGGACATATGCGCCCTATCCTTATGTTTCGCGGAAAACCCAACATAAATACCGTACCTAGAACCTACGTTTTTAGCCGATGCGCCATTTTGTGCACATAAGGAACAACCGCGTTTTTTTTCCTTTTTTCATCTGACTTAGTTTTTCTGTCTTTGTTACTTATGTTTTTGACGCCAAGAAGCATACTTTCACACACAGAAGAAATGAGCACATTTGGGTAACCAGAGTCTTTTAAACGAGTAACTTGATCATCAAAGGAAATCTTGGTCATACGTATACACGACATCTTCAGTGCAGCATTTAAGACAGTCTTCGTTATAGCTCTCTTTACAAGCTTAGAATGACCGTAATTGTAATTCAAAATGGGCTTGACCGATCGGGGATCATACTTCCAGCACATATGACTTTTACCAAAGGTTAATCGTAGGTCCAGAAATTGTAGTTGATGAATTTTAGGGAGTTCAAAAGTGAAGTTGAGGAGAGGCCCATACCGTGCTGTCTGAATAGCGTTAGAATTTCATCTACACCCGTGGGGTGAATGTCACTATTAATAAATATAATGAAATCGTCAACATATCGGAAAACGCCACTAGACAATTTAGCCAGGTGACATTCCAGATGCCTGTCAATATAACCTAGAACTATGTCACTGATGATGGGAGCCACACACGAACCAATGCATACCCCCGATTTCTGTACATAAAGATCCCCTTGCCATGACACAAACGTGGATTCCAAGTAAAATGAAAGAAGTTCAAGAAAGGCTTCTATTGATATGCCTCAACACTTAATGAAGTCTTCATCGTTATCATATACTATGCACTCCTTAACACACTTCATAACCTGGGCATGTGGAAAAGAGTAATACAAGTTTTCCACATCTATGCTGAAAGCTCCTCGAATGCCCATCGAACTATCTTTTAGGTACTTGCATACAGAATCAGAATTCGCTACTCGGAAAGGGTCGACTATTTTTAGGCACATAAGATTCTTCTGCAAATATCGCGACACAATCAACTGCCAGCTGCCTTTTTCCGAGACTATAGCCCTGAAAGGCATGTCTGCTTTGTGCGATTTCACTGTAAAGAAAACTTGTAACTCAAGGTTTTTTGCTTTCTTTACGCCAGCCGCTAACCGTTGCAAGTTCATTTCTTCCAACATAGAAAATGCTTGCTGATTGACTTTCGCGGCTTTTACTTTTACAGTTTTAAAGTTTTTCTGAAGTGCTGCCTGAGACTTTTGCGAAAATAAACCAGAATTCATAACAACCAAGTACCCTTCTTTGTCTGCTACTAGCACACGCAACTTCTTTTCACAAAGAAAATGAACTAGGGGCTTAAGTTGGTCCTTGCCACCCCTTCTTTTTCCTGTCCTAGCAATGACATGTACGGTGTGTGTGTCAGATTGTGTAGATGTCATTGCTAGGACACGAAAAGGAAGGGGTGGCAAGGACCAACTTAAGCCCCTAGTTCATTTTCTTTGTGAAAAGAAGTTGCGTGTGCTAGTAGCAGACAAAGAAGGGTACTTGGTTGTTATGAATTCTGGTTTATTTTCGCAAAAGTCTGAGGCAGCACTTCAGAAAAACTTTAAAACTGTAAAAGTAAAAGCCGCGAAAGTCAATCAGCAAGCACTTTCTATGTTGGAAGAAATGAACTTGCAACGGTTAGCGGCTGGCGTAAAGAAAGCAAAAAACCTTGAGTTACAAGTTTTCTTTACAGTGAAATCGCACAAAGCAGACATGCCTTTCAGGGCTATAGTCTCGGAAAAAGGCAGCTGGCACTTGATTGGGTCGCGATATCTGCAGAAGAATCTTATGTGCCTAAAAATAGTCGACCCTTTCCGAGTAGCGAATTCTGATTCTGTATGCAAGTACCTAAAAGATAGTTCGATGGGCATTCGAGGAGCTTTCAGCATAGATGTGGAAAACTTGTATTACTCCCTTCCACATGCCCAGGTTATGAAGTGTGTTAAGGAGTGCATAGTATATGATAACAATGAAGACTTCATTAAGTGTTGCGGCATATCAATAGAAGCCTTTCTTGAACTTCTTTCATTTTACTTGGAATCCACGTTTGTGTCATGGCAAGGGGATCTTTATGTACAGAAATCGGGGGTATGCATTGGTTCGTGTGTGGCTCCTATCATCAGTGACATGGTTCTAGGTTATATTGACAGGCATCTGGAATGTCACCTGGCTAAATTGTCTAGTGGCGTTTTCCGATATGTTGACGATTTCATTATATTTATTAATAGTGACATTCACCCCACGGGTGTAGATGAAATTCTAACGCTATTCAGACAGCACGGTATGGGCCTCTCCTCAACTTCACTTTTGAACTCCCTAAAATTCATCAACTACAATTTCTGGACCTACGATTAACCTTTGGTAAAAGTCATATGTGCTGGAAGTATGATCCCCGATCGGTCAAGCCCATTTTGAATTACAATTACAGTCATTCTAAGCTTGTAAAGAGAGCTATAACGAAGACTGTCTTAAATGCTGCACTGAAGAAGTCGTGTATACGTATGACCAAGATTGCCTTTGATGATCAAGTTACTCGTTTAAAAGACTCTGGTTACCCAAATGTGCTCATTTCTTCTGTGTGTGAAAGTATGCTTCTTGGCGTCAAAAACATAAGTAACAAAGACAGAAAAACTAAGTCAGATGAAAAAAGGAAAAAAAAACGCGGTTGTTCCTTATGTGCACAAAATGGCGCATCGGCTAAAAACGTAGGTTCTAGGTACGGTATTTATGTTGGGTTTTCCGCGAAACATAAGGACAGGGCGCATATGTCCGATTATTGACAATATGCTCAAAGCAGGCAAAAGGGAAATGCACTGTTAAACATGTGAGCAGCTACATCAAATGTGTTAAACACGTTGTGTATGAAATACCGTTATCTTGTGGTAATGAGTATGTTGGCCAAACAAAACGCTGTGTAAACGTACGACTTAGGGAGCATGAGCTCTCTCTTCAAGGGGTTGAACCACGTCATCTTCCGGTACATTGTAACTCATGCGGGTGTCGCCCCCTTTTTGACAAGACTTCTTTCATCTTTAAACACACTAACCAGCTGACAAGAGAAATCGCTGAGGCATAAAATATAACGATTAGGGGCACAGAATGCATCAGTGAACCGTCGATCGCTCTTCATGACAAGGAATTTCATTACTTCTGCAACTTTTGATTATGCCTAGTTTGTCGCCACGGCCTTGATGTATCACTGTGTCTTGCGCAGGTCATGGTTCTTTGAATTTTTTGTATATATATTAGACGATCCTTCAATAAAATATCAGTTGAGAGTCAGCGCCGTGTTGTCGTTTTTCCTTCCTTGTGTCCCTGTATTGTTTGCGCTGTTACGATACTTAAGACGAATCCCAACCAACTGGCCCAACTTGCCGTCTTGTTGCAAATCCAAGCAAATCTGATCACCTCCATGTGTAGTATGAGGTAGGGCATTAGAGATGTTTTATGCCAATCTAAGCCTAATTTTATTTTGGGGGGTGAAAGTATTTCGGACTTTTCGGTCCCCGCAAGGTGCGAAAAATCGGTAAGCGACTGTATTAAGGCACAAATCAGGTACTTGGAAGAGTGCTCCAAAAGAAAAGCAGCATGACAACTCACCGGAACAACCTTGAACAGAAGCCCCGAATTATCCTTGAAGAACGCTGCTAGGAGAGGAAGTGCAGCTTCGTTGGCCTTGCTGTTGCCCCTATTTTCTTGCTGTTCGACATCCATCAGCACATGTATTATTTCCCTCTTCTGGACATTCTGAAGGTGGCAAACAAGAGAAGGACCAATAATCCTCACATTGTCTTCAAATGTTTCCTGAAATATAGTAAAGAAAGAGTATTGAAACTACTGTTTCAAATTGCTATTCTAATCAATCTGAATGTTAAAAAACACTTGAGAAACAGTACAGGAATAGCCTAACATGCTTGCCCTGTCTTTCCACCAAGTGGCAGGTTCATATGCGAGCTGGAAACTCATTTCAATGGCTACAAACAAGCCCTCCATGGCTCTGTGTACTGGGCATGTGAGCTTGAGTGATCCGTCGCAACTTTCTGCATTTCTCTTTGTTAAAGGCTTTTTAAAGGCGCTCCGTGAGCAAGGACTTAGAAATGTGATTAACTGCTTTAATGTTATTTGTTCAGTATAGGCCACAACTAGGTGGGGTGATGAAATCTGCAGGTGGAAATTTGAATAGGCTAGCGCAAGACAGGGGTAATTGGATCGCAGAAAGAGGCCTTCGTCATGCAGTGGACATCAAAATAGGCTGATGGTGATGATACGCCACAAAAAACACTGGGATAAAGCTTTGGCAGGAAACCATTGTTTGCGGCATTGTTGCCATCAATTATCAAATGCCGCTTGCGTGCTTTGGCTTTTCTGAAAGCTTCCAACTGTTCTGTCTTACGAGCACTTTGCGAAAATGGATGTGAAGTTGAGCGCCGCAGAAAATTCCTCAGCGAAGGACCCAGAGCAAATGTCTTAACTTGTACTTGCCAAAATCACGTTTCAGCGCACCCTGTAAAACTGCTGTTTTCTGCCATTAATTTGTTTGACGGTACAATGGTGAGAAGAAGGGGCAATAAGAATTGCCAAAACACCTGTGAACTACGTATTCCTTACCTCCTGTCTATTTGTGCCGCACAAACCAAGTTTCCAAGAACAGTGTACGAACTAGATCATGAAAGAAGTTTTTCAACCTTTGAGGTCTCCGTGGAAAGCACGAACAAGAGGAAGGTAATGAAAAGTGAATTGATTGGTTTTAAGAAATAAACAGAAAAGAAATGCGGGATATTACGCTGCAGTGGCATTCTGGCCCGACTTCTCTAAAACAGAATTTAAATCTAGTTTTGGTGGGAAGCACATGTCTGAACATAAGGAACATTTTTTCAGAACCACTAAACCTCCGAGAAGGAGTTTCCTCGGTGTTGTTTCTTCATTTCTGTCGCATCTACTGAACCAAAGGAGACTTTGCTTCAAAACTTTTGCATTTGTGTTAGAATTTTTTTAGAAGCAATGACGACAGCCGCCATTCTTCCTTTCATTTAGGAAAAAGTCTGCAATATTTAAAACAAACAGAACAATTTTCAGCTATGTAACTTACTTTTGCAGACATTTTCTTTGACAAAATAAAAAAAAGCTTTGTTTGATATCCAAATATGGTAAAGAATTTTTTTATTTCTGTACAATATTCAGCACATTACTGTAGTAAAAGTAAAAACAGCCTGGAAAAGCTGAGCTCATTTGCACAAAAAACAGCAAACGTAGAAGCAACCACAGTTCAAAACATTGACCGATTGCTATGTAATGCTAGAAGGACTTCATTCATGCATTTTACTCCTGTAATATACCAGAGCTTTAGCTGATGAGAAAGCAATCAGATTACAACTATGATGAAATTAAGGCAAGTATATCACTTTGAAAGAACATCTTCATAGATAGCAGTTAGCCGTCAATTATGAGCTGTTCCTGTGGTTACTGCATGCCAGTTTAGAGAGCACCTTTTGCGATACGTAACAACAAAAGTACTTACTTTGACATTCTTGCTAAGAAGCCGGTTCGCGTGAGCATAAAAGAATGGTCTCTTAAAGAGCACCGCCCACTCCTCCTTGACAACTACAGTGTGCCGGGGAGGCTAAGCGTTGACAAATTCCCGCAATTGGCAGTATTTATCTGCCATATATCTCTTGGAGTTTTCCTCCCCTCCTGCTTTAAAAACTCAATCTTCTGGTTGATGTCCTCAGCACTCTTCGCACTCGGCATTGGTTGCCAGTTCAGACAGCCATACGAGCTGTACCTGCCAGCCTTAACATTTTGTCGTGCATTCTGTGCACCTGTGGCTGGCCGCTTCCCATGATTAATGTTTTCAATTCTATTTTCAATCTGCTGAAACACCGAATCGTATCCACGACCTAGAATTTGGCCCCCTACACCACGATATTGAAGTGCATTTGGGTACATGTTGACGAGCTCTTCCGATGTACTACGAATTAATTCTCTCCGAGGCCGTGATGTTACCCTAGTCATTTGATCAACTACTGACCTCACAAGCTCCCGCCTCTCTCTTGGAGGGAGGGAGCTTTACGAGCCCAGGGCTCCACGCACGGACTCTGAAAACAGCTATCATCAAACTTAAAACTGTAGCATGTGCTTTCCTCCATAGTGCCCACTGGTTCCTCCAGACTATTTGAGGAGCCTGAAAATACAAAAATATGCAATTAATAAGCATGAACACAATGCAAGATTTTAAGGTATGCTGCTATCAAATATCACACCTGAAGGGGTAGCGTCTACTTGCACTTGTGGAGCCCTCTCCGCGACGATAAAAATCCTTTCATCCAAGGGCAGTTCGCCGACGACTTCGGTGAAGGTTTCCTCCTACACTTCAGTCCAATCTCGCAGAAAAACCTGTATACAAGCCACATATTTAGAGACAATGATGCTCCATACCTGTTTCTATACACGAGCCATAATTTACAAAAGCTTTTCTATCGGAACTCATTTTGCTTGTAGCAACATCACTTTTTTATGCATTTGCATCTGCAGATATACAAGTGTACAAAACTGTTTAACGGACAGTCTGAAGTTATTGCATCATCCTACTATGTGCTTGCAACATCCTACAACCCAGGAGCATGTGCATGTGCTTTCCTCCTTGTGTTGTTGCTGTCTAGTCATGCAACAACAGTCATGTGCTTAGGCTCACTAGCAATGTAATGCTTGATGCTGTAACATACTGCACACTATTTTTGTAAAGTTTCAGAAACAAGAGACAGAAACAAGAAGACACGAAGACTTGCACCAACAGTGTGATGAAGCTGCTCAGCCTGCTCAGTGAAGCTGATGTCCATCTTGCGATTTCAAGATTAGCATTAGTAAAGCACGTATGAATGATCACATCTGCTCACAGTAAGCTAAGAGCGGTATTCCTCACATGTGCTTTGCAAATGGGTCAGACAACCCTTGCCATCAGAAGATAAGCAGCTTCGCACTGTGGGAAACCCAGAACTGCTTGTTTCAGTAACTGAAAGGATTCACAGAAAAATGAGAGCTCATCGCGCCAAAACCGAGCAAGTAGCTGACAGGGACACCCGTAGGCATGACAAGGTTGCGGTCTTCCCATACACGTATTGCATCTCGCGTAAACTGGGGCAGAATTTGGGGTTCAGGTTGCTTTTTATTGCGATAGCAATCATGTGGAGACTTCAACCGTATATCTGCCGTCGGCGTCGTCGTCGCCGTCGCCGTGAGGTTCCCTATAGATAAAATCACGCTATCACGGAGAGCGAACGCACTCAATCTCCCACGCGCAAGCAAGGAAGCGGGAAGCCAGCGCCGGAGGGAGCGGGGGGGGGGGGGGGGCGCACTTCTACTCTGCCAACAACCGCGCTCGTCGCTCGCTCGCACCGTCGCTTATCTCCACACGGCTCTGACCTCTATGCGCCGTGCATTCGCCGCTCAGTTTCCGTTGAAGCGATAGACCGCACGTACCTTCGCCGCTGCGGCGTATGCTTGCTGCCAGCGTTTTGACAGTCGTCTGCAGTCATTCGGTGTGATCTATTCGTGTTTGTTTGTGCGCGCTCACACCACGCTTGTTCATTCAGTTAGTAATAGTCGGGCCACATTTTCCAACGCACGCTACACATGCAATGCTGCCCGGATCGGCAGTGCAGCTCTACAGGTGTGTCCCTTCGCACGCGCTGCCCACGGGAAGCGCTTCTCATCAACACCACCGTTTCACACGCGCCTTCTCGTGGTCATCGAGTCTCTCTTCATGTCGGTCTACTTATGCCGCAGCACACCTGCTTACTTAATCAGCTCATGTTTACTACAATTCATATTGCTACCAAAGCCCTCACCTTACTTCGTATGACATTGCTGTGTTGCTATCGCATTCATTGCTTCGCCCTTAGGGCGAAACGGACATTTTTTTGGCTCCACGTAAGTGTCGTAACTGACAAAGGGAAGCTGTCCTGTTAAAACAGGCAAGTATGAATGCAAAGTTATGCATCGTGCAAAGTATGTTTACTGCACGAGTGGAATCGTATACAAAATGCTCGTCTCCTGTGGTGCCTCTTATGTAGGTCAAAGCGGTAGGTCTCAATTTTAGCAAAACAATTTAAATGGAGTCGTGCGATGTTTACACCCCATTAAAACAATGTACGGTGCCCGTTGTATTACGCCAAGTTCGTTCAACAAAGAGCACCCATCTGACGATGTGCTGTTGCCTTGCAATTGCCATTGTCATATGCACCAGATAACTGAAAGCAACTGTTTATAACTTACAAGCTGCTCAGTAACCAGACGTCAGTATAAATGGCATTACCTGCATGTACGAAATAATGAGCATTTCGTTTACTACACACATGCTTCACAATTACTTTTGTGAAAATGAATATGTACGTGGTATTCAGTTCTATACTCAAATGACACCTTTCACGAAAACCGATATTTGATTATGACATTTCACCATTCAGTCAGCAGCTAAACAGGCTCCCATTGTGCTTAGTACTAATTCAGCTTTCTTCCGATCGCAATTTTCCCCATTCATAATGAATTTAAACGAAACAACATTCCACTTCCTTATTATTCATAGAAAATAACTTGTTGAAATGCAATTCATTCTCAGCGAGTCATTAGCCTGGATTACACTTGTCACACATTTTCCATACAAGAGCACAGTGGCATCCCTAATTAAAAGTAAAGCAACAGGGGAAAAGAAAGGTTCTTAATTTTCCATAACACGTATCAGGCATAAAAAAGTTGTCGCAGTTTCACCCGAAAGGCGAAGCATCAATTGCGATAGCAACTTAGTAGAGAGCTATACGGAGTAAGGATAGTAGTTTTATCCGCTGTACAAACTTGGACATGCAGCAGCACCGGCAACACACAGCACTGTTGTCGACGCCGTCGGCGTTTTGCCCGCGTTCGCACAAAATGCGTGCGGCGTTGGTGACTGTTGCCGGAGCCTCTGATATAAATAGGCACTTGGTGCCGCAGCTAAACGTCGCCTCCCTTCCCTGCCCCCCCACGGCCTTTCGTGCGTCAGAAGAAGGCGCGTTTGCTCTACATATATGGTGATTGTAAAGGAGGAAAGAGACGCCTACTTCTGCAGCCCTTAAGGCAGCACGGCACAGAACGCGCGTTCGTTCTCCGCCGTGCGTTCACTCCCCGTGAAAGCACGCGTCCCTCGCGCCCTTTCACTCGCACATACAGCGTTCGGCGGCGCGCGGCGACGATTTCATCTCCATTGACGTCATACGGAACCTCACGGCAACGGCGACGGCGACGCCGACGGCAGAAATCTGCTTTGGAGTGTCCATATAATTGCTATCGCAATAAAATTCTCATGCATCTTCTTTATATGACAACTAATCCTAAGTCATTTTGGCAGTGACAAGAGGGCAAGAACTTATTTTGGCATTTTCTGACGAGCAGATACCTTTCTCCGCTGCCTGTTTTAACACATCTGCAAGTGTGCTTGCACTGGCAATCTTTTTGGTGCCATGGTCTGAACTCCAGAGCTTTAGTAGGGGCATCTTTATCCTGCAATGTAGAACTGTGTACACAAAAATACTACACATTCAGGCACAAGACAGCACTAACAGTGCATCCACAAGTTAATGCTAACGACACAAAAATAATGGTAAAAACAAGATTATACACGCTATTTACAATAGCAAACAGTGAAAGAAAACTCATTGGCAATAAAAATGGATGATTGCTGCACACGAATATACAATATAAGTAAAAAAGCTGGTGCCAAACTTTACCACTACTGTTTATTAGTGTCATTATTCCTGTTGACAGGTGCCCCATCTGCAGGTGCCAGATCAATATGCCCTTTGATGGACAGTGGGGTATATCAGTACCACTTTTCAGGGCCACTTCTTTGTGCTGTAGTATTGCAATATAAATAATACAAAACTTTTATGCAATGATTTTGCATCCGAAGCTCACTAAAATATTTTTCTTGCAGCAAAGCTATTACTGCGACTATATACACTGGAAAACATGCATCTTTTCACAATGCCCTGCAAAAGTAGATTACTCAACGAGTTTATACTTACAGCCAATGTGTGGCTATTGGACATAACCTGCAGGGGAAGTGTTGAAGTGTGTTTTATTTGAGAACGAACAAAAACTGCTCAACCCTGATGTTCTGCTTGTATAGAAGTTTTACAAGAATACTTACAATATTGCCGCTGCCTTGAAAGAAGCAAAGGTTGCAGCAATTTCGTACTTCGGGAGTTTGGAGGCCATGCTATGGTGATGTGTGCCAAAAGTCCGAAATGTGTAGGTCACTAGAGAAATCGGACTAATTACTGAATACATGTTTTCTCCCCATTTTCAAGCGTTAAAATATACGTCGTTGGCTTTTGCCATCTTTTCAGAGAAGTAAGTACACGCACATTGTTCATATTTGGTTGAAATATGAAGCATGTGTACATGAAGCTACTCCGAAGATTACCATCGTCCTGAAAGTATTTAACGTGTCACAAAAATAGAAGGCGTCATTTGGCTTATGTATGGGCAAAGTTTTAAAAAGCTCATCAAGTAATACGGGCTTCGGAAAAAATGTCATAAGCACTGGAATACATTCTATGGCCATTATTGACAATGTTTGCATGTCCCAAAAACGGCACCTGGTGCGCAAACAATGAAAGCACACAACACTATGCATGCTGCTTCCGATTATTTTACAGGCACCCACAAGCAATCAGGCCATTCATCCTTAATCAAATGGGTTGGAGGGATTTACACACAGTGTGAGCTATTCTCTTGTGTTCTCTAACGGCTAATGAAGATGTGAATGACCAGCCGTGGTTGCTCAGCGGTTATGGTGTTGGGCTGCTGAGCACGCGGTTGCAGGATCGAATCCCGACCACAGCAGGCGTATTTCGATGGGAGCGAAAATGCAGAAAACACCCGTGTACATAGATTTAGATGCACATTAGAGAGTCCCAAGCAGTCTAAATTAATCCAGACTCCCCCAGAAGGGCGTGCCGCATAAGCCGATTGTGGTTCTGGCACGTAAAACCGCACAATCTTTTAACAGCAGTGGTAAAAAGTACACATACTTGGTTGCACTAATGAAACTAACGAACACACTTTTGTACAGCACAAATCAATTCAAGCATGTTCCACTCATTAAGCAGTGAACACACGAAGGATCCAATTTCATATCTACAGACAGTAAAAAAAAACAGCCCAATGTCATGACATACAAAAATTTGCAGCAGGAACTGCTTTAGATGAGGCACATACTTCTTATTGCTGCTCTAAACTGTCTTTCGCCATTAAATTCACGCAGTGATAAGCATTTGTATAAACACAATGCTCATTCCACAACCAGCAGCCCATACCAACATATGTTATTGCATAACCAGTAACATTAACTATTCATAATTTTCAGGAAAGGAGTACTTCAGCCTGATTACAGGGGTTCCCTGAAAATCATACGCCTGATATGGTGTCAAATCCAAAAGTTCATAAGGACTCACAAAAGTAGTTTCAGATGTTTTGTTTTGCAACAGGTACAAGGAGAGCTGCGGGATCATTGCTGCAGGTGTGTTTTTCAGCAAGAACGATATTGTTTCTGAATCGTTCTTTCCAACAGCAATGAGAAGACCAAATGTGACGTCATACTCCGTACCCGATATAAGAACATAATTGCCAACCATGTAGACAATCCCATTCACTACAGCTTTTTTTCAACAAAACATTTTTGTGAAGTATCTGGCTGTGCCTCCAACTGATATTTGATGCATGTTGCTCATCCTGGCTCATATCCATGAACTCCCCTACAGTATGGAACAAGCCTTGCGCTGCTAAAAAGGATTGGTACAACTGATGCTTTTCACTGAAGGTCTTTAGGACATTTTTGAAATTCCTGACGGAGCGAATGCACTCCTTGAAGTATTGGTGCTTGCCCTCAAACTTCATTGTCCACACATGGACAAGAGGTCCGAACTCCTTGATCAGCTCACTGTAGTGCAGCATATAATGATGCTTCGGCTTCAATTGATGAAGAGGAAATAATTCAATTCGAGAAGTTAAATACTCTTCAACCAGAACCTTTAGGTATGCCACTTGCCCCCGCAGGGGCGTCTGCGTAAGCAGGCGTTTGGTGAGTTGCGCCACCACGTACCCGAGCACACGAGGGTTGGACCCTCCCGCGTATAGCCGTGCGCGGCTTAGCCGTGTCTGGGGAAAGGGGGATCCTGGGGGTTGAGCCGATGCTGGGTGTTCGGACCTTTAAGGCCCCCCGGCGGAGGCAACACACCTCTTCGGCCTCTGCTTCACATAGACGGCACCCCCGGACTGACCCACCCGGGGGAAATCGGCAGTCGCCCTTTCCTGTCCTCCTCCTCAATCTTCGTCTTTCTCTCTGACTTTCAATCTTTCCTGTCTCCTACTCACTTCCTTTTACTTCTGATCTTCTGGGCGGCAAGGGTTAACCTTGTGTGGGTAGCCAACCTTGGATATTCCATATTTGGTTATAGTGGTGACGTACAGCTGGCGTCTGCAGGCCTTGTGTTTACAGGCCCTGCAGCGTCCCCTTGTTGGGCTCCATGGTGGGTGGCTGGCGTTGCTGCCGAAAACCCAGATATTCTTATGGCTAGTCCTTTTCCACCACTCCCTGATCGCCGTCTGAAAAGAGGGCGCACCGAAGATGTGTTCCAGTTTTTTGGACGCCAAACACCGAATTTCCCCAGATTTCATGTCATTCACTCTGAAACCTCAAACAAATCGGTACGAACAATGTCACCATTTCTTGTCTCAAAGTCTTTGACTAATATTTTTGGACCAGGCTTTAAAGCATCCAGGATGGCAAGCGGGGATCTCCTCTTGGAGCTCCGTGATGTGAAACAATATGAGAAACTGCCCAATCTAGTATCATTTGGGGACACCCAAGTGACAGTAACCCCACATCGTACTATGAACACCACCCGTGGCGTTATCTCAGATGATGATTTAATGGAGCTAACCGAGGCTGAACTCTTGGAGGGCTTCAGTGAGCAAAATGTGATAAACGTTAAAAGAATTAAGATGAGGCGCGACGGCAAAGAAATCAAGACCAAGCACCTAGTACTTACTTTTGGTTCAAGTGTCCTGCCCGAGTCCATCGAGGCCGGCTACCTCAGACTTCGTGTTAGGCCATACGTGCCAAATCCTCTTAGGTGCTTCAAGTGCCAGCGATTCGGGCACAGTTCACAGAATTGCCCAGGCTGGCAAACTTGTGCTAAGTGCAGGCCAATGAACATTCCTCCGAAACTTGCAATAACACTCCACATTGTATCAACTGTGATGGTGAGCACGCCGCATACTCACGGTCGTGCCCGTCATGGAAGAAAGAGAAAGAAATTGTGACTATTAAAGTCAAAGAAAATATCACATTCAAGGAGGCACGTAGGCGGGTATCATACCTGCCCAAAAACACCTTTGCCGATGTGGCGCGTCAGGGGGCAGCGACACAACGGCTTCCGGCGCCTGCCCGGCCCGCAAGCAGCGAGCCCGCAGTGACGCCATCCGCCCCCTCGGCGGCTGCAGCTAGCGCTGCTCCGCCAACTCACAAGAAGGGGCCATCGACCTCTGGGCTGGTGGCCTCCAGGGCCTCGTCCCTCGAGGCGAGGCCTTCCCGTCAAACAAACCGCTCGCAAGAGCGCGTGTCCAGCGCCTCGCAAGAGGCGATGGACACAACTGGCCAGACGGCGCCGTCAGCGCCTAAGGAGCCGCGAGAATCTCGCGATCGCTCCAAAAAAGAAAAAGCCCGCATCACAGGGCCCGACAAGGGCTCTGTAGCTTAAGTTAGTCTCCTTTACACACAGCAGAAAAAAACACTTTTAACATGAATACACAAATTATACAGTGGAACGTCAGAGGACTCCTACACAACCTCGATGACGTCAAAGAAATCCTACACAAGTTTAATCCGAAGGTGCTGTGTGTTCAGGAGACACACCTTAAACCTACACAATGCAACTTTCTCCGGCAATACGCCATCTTTCGCAAAGACCGCGATGACACCTCCGTGTCATCCGGCGGTGTTGCTATCGTAGTTGACAGAGGTGTTGCCTGTCGAGAACTGAAACTTCGTACGCCCCTAGAGGCAGTTGCTGTCCGAGGGGTATTGTTTGACAGGCTAGTCACTGTTAGCTCTATATACATCCCTCCTAATTATCATCTTAATAAAACTGAATTTCAGAACTACATAGATGAACTTCCGGCACCATATATAGTTGTCGGAGATTTAAATGCACATAACACATTGTGGGGAGACTCTCGTTGCGATGCGAGAGGACGCCTAATTGAAAACTTTCTCTTTTCTTCAGGAGCATGTTTACTTAATAAGAAAGAGCCAACTTACTACAGCATGGCGCACAACACATACTCGTCCATAGATTTAAGTATCGTGTCGAGTACACTGATTCCGTACCTGGAGTGGTCCGTTCTGAAGAACCCTTTTGGGAGCGACCACTTCCCAATCATGTTAAAACTGACAAAACAAGATCTATGTTCCCCACACATTCCCCGATGGAAGGTTGACTCGGCTAACTGGGAACGTTTCCACGAACAAACTTATTTAAGCAGGGATGATATTGCCTTTTTAAATATAGATGATGCTGTAGCATATATAACGGGCTTTATAATTGAGACTGCCACAACATGCATCCGTCAAACTAACGGACTGGCTAATAAACGTCGTATCCCGTGGTGGAACGAAGAATGCAAGGAAGCACGGAAAAATCAAAACAAAGCTTGGGGACGACTTCGCGACTCTCCAACCGCCGAAAACTTGATTAATTTCAAACAAATAAAGTCCCAGGCTAGAAGAACACGTCGACGTGCTAAAAGGAAGAGTTGGGAGAAGTACATCTCCAGTATAAATTCTTACACGGATGAGACGAAAGTGTGGAATCGAGTAAATAAATTAAAAGGCCGGGAGGTACACCCACTCCCCTTAGTAAGTACTCAAGGAGAGAGCCTGGAAGATCAGGCTGGTTGTCTGGGCGAACACTTTGAATATATCTCCAGTGCGTCCCACTACACACAAGCATTTTTGAGAGTCAAAGAACGCGAAGAGCGACAGCCCCTAAAACGTAAAGGCTCATCGAGTGATGTCTACAACTATCCATTTACTTTAACTGAACTGAAAGCATCCCTCGCTTGCTGCAATAACTCTGCGCCAGGCGATGATCGTGTCATATATGAAATGATTAAGCACCTGAATCCTGAAGCGCTGAAAACACTCCTGTATCTTTTCAATGTCATGTGGGCGCATGGATATATCCCGTCCTCGTGGAAGGAAGCTATAGTCATTCCCGTGCTTAAACAAGGCAAAGACCCGTCCCTAGCCAGCAGCTACAGGCCAATAGCGCTAACAAGCTGTCTGTGCAAACTATTTGAAAAAATGATCAACAGGCGCTTAATCTGTTTCCTTGAAAATAACAAATTACTAGACCCCTTCCAATGTGGTTTCAGGGAAGGTATGTCCACAACAGACCACTTGTTCGCATTGAGTCTTATATTAGAGACGCTTTTATACATAAGCAGTTCTGTCTTTCAGTGTTCCTCGACCTAGAAAAAGCTTACGACACGACATGGCGCTACGGCATTCTCCGAGATCTCTCTGCGATGGGTGTCCGTGGCAACATGCTAAACACAATCGAAAGTTACCTGTCTAACCGCACATTCCGCGTAAGAGTGGGCAACGCTTTGTCTAAGTCATTCACCCAAGAGACCGGTGTGCCACAGGGAGGCGTGCTTAGTTGCACACTATTTATTGTAAAAATGAATTCCCTGCACACAGTCATTCCACGGTCAATGTTTTACTCCGTTTATGTCGACGATGTGCAATTTGCCTTCCAGTCATGCAATATTGCCATCTGCGAACGACAAGTGCAGCTTGTAATAAACAAATTGTCCAAATGGGCAGATGAGAACGGTTTTAAAGTAAACGCTCAGAAGAGCACTTGCGTACTCTTTACAAACAAGAGAGGCATAATGCCTGTCCCCAGTATACAAATCAAAGGAGATGCACTCTCTGTCAGCAGCGAGCATAAGTTTCTAGGCATTATTTTGGATTACAAGCTTACATTTATTCCTCATATTAAGTATCTTAAGGCCAAATGCCTGAAGACAATGAACCTTTTAAAGCTTCTGTCACGTACGACTTGGGGTAGTGACCGAAAGTGTCTGCTTAACCTGTATAAAAGTCTTGTCCTCTCACGCCTTGATTACGGGTCTATAATTTATAATTCTGCAACGCCAAGTGCATTAAAAATACTAGACCCTGTTCACCACTTAGGTATCCGCCTCGCGACTGGTGCTTTCAGGACAAGTCCAATCCAGAGCCTCTACGTAGAGTCGAATCAGTGGTCGCTCCATCTGCAGCGGTCATACAGCAGTTTTACATATTTTCTGAAAGTACAAGCGAACATTGAACATCCTTCTTATTCAACAATAAACGATGTGACCGCTGCCACACTCTTCCATAATCGACCTGCAGCGAGTAAGCCGTTCGCTTTGCGTGTGAGGAATCTTAGTGAGGAAATGGGTGTTCCGCTGCTTGATCATCGTCCTATGGCCCCAGTGAAACTGTTACCTCCGTGGCAGTGGCAGCTCATAGATTGTGACACATCATTTATAGAAGTCACGAAACACGCATCAGAGGCACACATTAAAATGCATTTCCTAGAACTTCAGTCCAAGTACTCGTGCACAGAGTATTACACAGACGCTTCTAAGTCACACGCCGGGGTTTCTTATGCAGCCGTCGGCCCATCCTTCTCGGAATCCGGTGTACTCCACCCGGAAACAAGTATCTTTACGGCTGAGTCCTATGCACTTTTATCAGCTGTAAAGCATATAAAGAAATCAAAACTTCAAAAGACTATCATATATACAGACTCTCAAAGTGTCGTGAAAGCCTTGATGTCATTCTGCAAACTAAGAAATCCTGTACTCATTGAGCTCTATTCTGTTCTTTGTAGAGCTTACGCAACTAACCAGCATGTCATTATATGCTGGGTGCCTGGGCATAGAGGCATCGAGGGCAATGTTCTTGCAGACCAAATGGCCACATCAGTGACATCAACCGCTATTAACTCTACAGCTGCTGTTTTTGCAACAGATTTGAAACCTTTCTTGCGAAAGAAACTACGAAGCCACTGGCAACGCTTGTGGGACACACAAACAAGTAATAAGCTTCATTTGATTAAGCCACAGCTAGGTTACTGGCCCCCCGTAACTAAAACACGACGAACTGATGTCCTGTTCTGTCGTCTAAGAATAGGACATACATATGGCACCCACAATTTTTTGCTTATTGGTGATGAACCACCAACCTGTGGTAGATGTTGTGAGAGGCTGACCGTCCTCCATGTCCTCGTGGAGTGTCGGGAAGCCGAAGCCGAGAGAAGGAAACATTTTCCGGTAGCATACCGCTGCAATATCCCTCTACATCCCATGCTATTTATTGGTGAAGAACCGCTTTTTAATGCCAAAGCAGTCCTCGATTTTTTGAATGATGTTGTGCTACATGTTATTAGCCCAATAAGTTCGTAGCACATCCTCTCTCCAGAGGATGTCGCTGTGATAATTTTTGATAGCACATGCCTCCAGGCCCTTGTGGTTCAAGGGCTCTGTTTAGGTAGTAGTGCTTCTTGCCAATTACTGTATCTTAAATATTTTAAATATATTATTCTTCTTTCTCAATGCATTCCTCATTTCATAGTACACATCATTAGTCATTGCCATGATTTTAGTACATATATATTTTACGCACTTTACAGCGATAATTTTAGGCCCCTTTACAGCCATGTTTCATCTACTTCTCAGAATTCATTGCTCGACGGCACATTCACAAACACTGGCATGGCGCTCTTTGGCCATAACTGGCCCTTGCGCCATAAAACACCACACATCATCATCATATGCCACTTGAGCCGATGTAATTTTGGTTGCCATGACAATGTCCACTATTTATGCAAGCATCCTCACAAGTTCCCATACGGGGTCATCTCGATCAGCAATTTTATTGCCAATGTACAATGACAACAATCGGAGAAATGTCCAGTTTTGAATGGCATGACCAGTAAGTTTGTCACCCTGACTGGACACCACTGCCGGCTTGTTGCGCACATCATTTGCAGAGTATTTCATTGCAGCAATTCTGTGGTTTAAATAATCATATGTAAACCAATGCCTTTGCTTTACAAAATATTTGAGATAAAGCGCCAGGTCAAGCCGTACGACACCTTCAAATAAATCATGGCCAATGCAAGGTGGCAAGCCATATTTGCACACATGGAAATGCTTTAAAGCATGAAAGGGAGAGTTGCATACAATACCCTGCTCACTATCGCCAGCATTGCGCATTGCAAGGCGTTCAAGAGCTTCATTGTAGTTTTCTGGTGTTCATCTCTCACGAACTACATGAGGCATCTGCTGAAATTCTGACCGTCGAACTAAACTATACCTACAAATATACACCGACGTACTGAAGTTTTGAGTGAAGCCTCCAACTGCGTGGCGCCCGAGGTTATCCCCAACTATGAAACTTAAGCGCACATTGTGCTTTACTTCATTTATTGTCATGCCAGTTGCTTCTAGTCTGACCAAGTCCTCTGTCAAAGGTCGCAGAACTTGACCTAAGCTGAACTCCTTCACATGCCTTTGACGGCTAAGCATCACAAGCTGCATGCTTGCAGTTTGTAGCCTGCAGTGAAGAGGCAAATTTCCGAGGGTCATATATACACCAAGCAATTTAAAGTTTCCTCTAGCAGATCCCAAAGGATTTGATATCTCAAATTCATCCTGGCACAAGACAACTTGTATTTCGTTCTCCTGCGACTGTTTGAAAACCTGGCCTGAAATTAAATCAAACGAAGTCTCAACCATGTTTGGCTGAGGGGCTTGTGCGGATGACATTAAGAACTGAATGAGGCTTTCGATAGGTACATAATGGTACACAGAGGCCAAGTTCTGTTTGTTCAAGCCCAGACTGATTTCACTTGGTGGCACAAACTGAAAGTTTGTCTTGTAGTACTTGTGCCGACAGTAATATGACCTCATTGTCACAGAAGCTACATCATTGTGGTCATCTTTGATTAAGTGTGACTGGACGTTGGCTAACACATCAGCCGAGACAACCTTTGCAATTTTCTTCAATGCCATCTGCTGGCTTAGGTTCTGAATGTTCTGCATCTCTTTCAGTATATACTGTATTGTACTTGCTGGGACATGCCGTTTTGATTCTAGCCCAAGGAGAAGAAGAGCGAAGTTATTTCTGAAGAGGCTATCATCGTTATCAGTGCCATCAGTGCTTTCTTCATGGCATGCACCTCCAGGTGTACAAACTAGCTGGTGGCACTCATATTGCTGCAACGTAGCTTCAACCTGAGTTTCAACATCAGCACCTGGCACATGAGACAACTGTGGGCACAGCAAATTGTCCCTAGTTTCCCGGTGATAACGACAGACATGTGTTCTGAAGGCAGCGGAAGAATGAAGTATTTTCACACAGCCTACAAAAGGGCAGCACACATTTGTTCCCTTGTCTAGATGGTTCGAAATGTGCGAAACAAACTTAGTGCGCGTAGCCTCAAGCACACCACACGATGGCACTGGGCACACGAAAGAAGAACCACCTGTAGGCCGCTTGCTTGTTTTCCTATGGTGCCTGAACAGATGACTCCTGAACGCTTCATATGTCTTCAATACGGCTGTACATGGTTGAACTGAACAAAGAGCCTCAGCCAGTATGCTGCTATGATACTTGAAGTGCTCAAAGTACGTCACCAGCGTAGGAAACTTCCGTACACAGATTCGGCACTCTGGCATCAATCATCAGTAATGGTACTGTAAAAAGAAAAAGCAATCCTTTTAATTTTACGCATCAAACGAACCTTCGCATTAGGGATGTGGCGCGTATGTGTGAGTAAAATTAACTGCACTAATCACCTGATGAGGCAGAATATCAAATTTGAACTGAGGAGTACTGAATGTATGTTTATCTAACACATGTGGATAATATGAAAGCAAGAAGAGATTTACTGCTCCTCTTACTAGCTGTGCCCAAACGGTCCAAGGACACAAGCGTCCACAAGCCCACACACGAACAAAAACTAATGCTGCACACACGCGCGCGCGCGCGTGCGCGCGCAAGGAAGCAAGCACGGCATCATGCACATATAAAAATGTGTCAAGGGTACGCACGCATGCAAGCGAGGGACGAGGCACTGTCGCATGTAACATGCGCGCCATGTAAGTAGATACGTAATAACAACCTACGCACGCGCGCCGGCAAGCAAGCACGCAAACATGCACGCGAAGGTGCAAACACAAACGGGCAGCAAGTTGAAGCTGACACACGCATTGACAGGAAAACGCAAGCCCACATGTGCGAATGCAAGAACACGCTAGCAGCCCCAGGCACGCAAGCGGGTACAGGCGCACATACACGAACGGACGCATCGAAGCTGAGACATGAACGTTATGTACAAAAATGCAAGCACACATTTCCACATGCACGAATACGAACAGCCGCCCCCATCGCGCGCGCGCGCGCGCGTACACACACACACACACACACACACACGCACACACGCACACACAGACACACACACTCACACACACGTGCAAACATGAACGACACACACGTGCAAACATGAACGACACACGTGCAACATGAACACAGGGCGAGCGCACTGAAGCACGACACTGGCTAACTCCAACTGCGCGAGAACGCATGGCCTTGCTTTGTACTAAGCAAACTGAACCTGCCATCACCACGACCTAAACGTTGCATGACATAACTTCATCGAAACTGGCGAAAATGAAAGCAACGCTTACCTGAGTACGGCTGAAAAAGGCGTAGGAAGTCCCACGCTGTCAACAGATCACACCAAATGGCCGCACGTTCGGAATCACGGAAGTTAGCAGCACGGCAAAAGCGACGAAACTTCGAAGCATGGACAGCATGGGCATGACAAGGGCTGACAAGGGCTGTTTATGATATTTTAACCACTCTGAACTACTAGAGAGATGTCATGGTTAACAATACTGTGGAGCGCCACGTGTGAGAAAGCGGGGTAGACAGCGCCACGCTCGTCAATTTCTTGATTTTATCAATAAAATACGGACGTTACGTCCGTTTTTTAGAAAACGGAAACGGCGCTCGTTTTTTTACGTAGAGTACGTCCGTAAGATTGCGGAATTTTTTTACAGTGCAGCTCAGATTAAAACGGCGGAGATGGTGAGGGAAGTGGCCATGCTCGGTGAACAGGCGCACCAGAACGCGGTTCGGGGTGAACCACGTTGTAATCGCGCGCACACTGCTCATCTAATGATTAAGGCATGCACCCGCCCCTTCCCGCCGCCAGTAGCAATGCCACAGGTTTTTGGAGATGACACACAGTCGGCCACGAATAGTTTTGATAGAAGCGGCACTCGGTCGCAGCGCTCCATTGGAGCGCGAAGACGAGGCGGCCGCTCTCAGCAAGTTCGTTTCCCACCACGCCACGGTGTCCCGGGACGTAGGGAAGAAAATCGCGACGTCCTGTAATTTCAAGCGAATGGAGTGCGCGCTTAATCGAACGCACGCGTGCGCCCGTGTCTCGTAGGCTCGACAGAGACGATAGCAGCGATAGACAATCGCTGTACAAATGTACAGGGGCGGTGCCACGCAATGTAGCCGAGTAGATCACCGCCTCTGAAAATGCACACGTCTCAGCGGTGTATGCACTGGTGGCGTTCGTATAATGCAGTACCTACGCGACATAGGCAGCACCGGCCTCGGCGTTGGTAAACGATCCGTCCGTATAAATGCGGTGAGCGTGTGCGCGAGAGATTTGGGCTGCCTGAACGGGAGTCAAGCGCGTGAAAGTGAATCGATACCTTTCCCTCGAATGATCGGACCAAGGTTCCCAGGGGTATTCCACCTGATGCGGGAAGAAAGGGGTGGGTCCATAATGGGCTACCTGGCGCAGGGTAAAGAAGGAAAATTCTGCAGCCAGGCGTTCGGAGCTCCACCGTGAGAGGAGGGCAGTTTGCAAGAATATGAAGCGCTGATGTGCGGGTGGTATGATAGGCACCCGTGATTGCAATGAGAAGGGACCGCAGCGCCGACAGCACGCGGTTCGTGAGATGGGTGCATGGAAAAGGAGGCCACCAAATGGGCGAGGCGTATGCAACTGCAGGCAGCAAAACCTGTCTGTACAGCCGTCGAATTATGGCGGGATTTAGCGTATGATGTAACCGGGAAAAATTTAGTAATCGGGCTACTAATAGCTCGGCTTAAGTTTTAAAGTAATCCACGTGGGCAAAGAAATTAAGTTTATGGTCAAAGACCACGCCGAGCAGTTTAATTTGGTCCTTGTGCTGAAGAAAAGTGCCGTCGAGGCCAATGTACGGATGCCGTTTTGACGTACCTATATGCCTTTATTAAAAAATACGAAAAACGATTTGAAGAACTAATTTTGACCTTGCGCGCTATAACGTAAAATGATTCCAGACTGTTTTGATTCCAATTTCTGCAATCAGCCTCCACGATTGGTCAATACATTTTTGGGCCACTCCCAACTTCGGCTGTCTGTCACGCGACGTCACGAAAACCGCGATAGTTCCCCATCTGATATAACGTGTACACACTGATTATGCACGATTAAACCGCACAAAAGAAAAATAATCACTCCTGATTAGACGCCTTTTCACCATTATACCTCTGCTATTGGTCGAATATTTTTAACTACGCCCACTTCGCCTGTCTGTCACGCGACCTCACAAAACCGCGAAAACTCACCACGTCAAAGTGACGTGTACGCGAAAAAAATGCATAAATATGCCGAACAAAACTGAAAATTTTCCTGAATAGCCACAGACTGCCACGTTCCTAAAGGAATAAAAGATGGCTGCCCGCCGATCGCCCAGGCCCTCGCTGCTCGCACCTGCCGGTGAGCATGTATTAAGTTGAGCATGATAAACCATTTTGCGTGGCAGTAAAACGTTATCGAGCCCTTTCGGCATGCATACAACATCGCTCTGCCAGCTCTTCCTTGCTGAGGATCCGTTTTAGCGGCATTCTTATCCTTCCGTTGCACGCCGCCGCAATTTTCGACCAGCCAGCGCAAGCTAAGTAAAGCGAAGCGGACCAATCGGAGAAGCCGGCACCACCCTCCTCATGCGGTTATCTATTTCCACTGTGCTGGCTCGGCCTCATCGAAACCCTCTCCACTAGAGCGTGCTCCTCGCCTCCTGTCGGCCAATTAGATTAGAAAAACGGCTGAGTGTAGAAAATGTTATTGGTATTGAAAGCGAACAAAGGTGACCTCCTATAAACGAGGAGAGTATTTAATTGGCTTGTTCAGACAACGCTGTGGGTCACCGCCCGATGCTTGCGTCGGTGGTTACGTAAATTTGACGTCAGGAGTTTGGAATCAAAACAGTTTGGAATCATTTTGAGTTATAGCGCCCCTTGTTCTGTGTGGCCGAATTACAGACCAAGGTGAGGACAAATTCCACTAAAGCCTGCAGTTGCAGACGCTAATTGTCGGTGACAAGGATGACGGTGTCGTCCGCATAGGCCTCGGCATGAACACCGTCGGAAAGGTTAAGGTCCAGCAATGAATGTATGATGGCGTTCCAGAGGAGAGGGCTGATAGGCGAGCTCTGAGGGCTGCCTATCGAAGGTTGTGCCGATACCTCTCCCGCACTGGAGCGAAAGACGGCACTGCGACCCGAGAGAAATGACTTGTGAAGGAAATAGAAGGTTGGAGGGGCACTGATGCTTGCGCATGAGAAATAGCACAACACCGTGCCAGACGCTGTTGAAAGCCCCGGTAAAATTCAATGAGATCAACACTGCGGGGGTTTTCTTGGATTTGAGCGCGGACAACCGTTGCCGCGAGGCGTACAGGGCCAGAAGGGCACTCGGCGCATGTGTGAAGCCAAATTGTCGGGGATGAATAAGATTACGAGAAAGTGGTATAGACGGGAATTAAGGAGACGCTCAAAGAATGTTTCCCAATAGAGAATTCATGACAATCGGGCGGTAGGCGGAAGGTCGTTTAGGGTAACGACCGGGTTTCGGGATGAAAATAATTCTGCCGGCTTTCCAGCAAGAAGGGAAATGGCCTAATTTTTGCGTGGCATTGAAGATGGGAATGTAAAAATGGAGATGCAAGCGGAACAAATTTTGTATCAACATGGCGGTGAGCCCGTCCAGCCCCGGCGCATCGCGTGGGTTACCCCAAAATACCGCGTGTTCCACCTACGTCGGCGTGAATGACAAATCGTCGGGGACGTTAGGGTAAGGGCACCGAGCCACGCATCGTATACGACGGTGAAATGCACTATCCCAAGCCGGATCGTCAGTGGCGACGTGTTCCCTCAAAAGCAACGCCGCCGATCTGAGCACATGCAGAGGAGGTTGAACTACCGTCCGCATCATCCAGAGGCGGAAGATGCATCGCCGGCCTCAGTTTCCATAAGCCAGCTTAAATGATTTGTCGAAGATGTTTTTCTCCGTAAGCTCATGGCTCAAAGCGTTATCAAACGTCTTCTTCGAGCGTCTGATGTTGCGCTTATAACACGCGGAGGCACGGGCATACGGATGCCTGAACACCTCGCGAAGGTTAGGATCGCGCGTTTTCTGTAGCCGGCGGTGCATAGCACGCACCTTCGATCGCTCGATGCCCAGATCCGGCGTCCACCATCCGTTTTGCCGGGGGCCACGCTGCTTTAACCTATGCAAGTTGTTTTCACGTAGGACGCTGTATATGCTATAGAACTTGTCTAAGACCATATCAAGCGTGAGTCCCGACGAAAAGTCACAATTAATGACGCGAACAGACCACGCGGAGCGCTGCAGGGTGTCAAGGATTTGACACCGCGCAAAGTTGGTGAGGCGCTTGATGCGCGCGCATGCCGTGCCTGAAAACGATAACACGAGGTGCCAATGGTCGGATAACGTGCCGGCGTCCGACACGGACCACGTGTAGCCGCTTCCCGTCACAGAGCCGGATGCCAGCGAGACATCTATCCATTAGTTTGCGTATGGGGTGTGAAACGTCGGGGGGGGGGGGATCAGGGTTGTTCAAAATGCACAGGTCGTTTGCGTACGCAAACTGAGCGAGCCGAACCCCGCGGGGATCACTAGGAGAAGGTCGCCAAAGCGATTGCTTCGCGTTACATTCACCGGCTAAGACAAATTTGCTCAACGAGTATCTCGAAAAGCACTGGCTCAGCTAGTGAAGAATCGGATCAAGCGGCCTGTGCAGCGGGCCGTACGTCGCGAAAGCGACAAAGGCCTGCCCGGTGCCCTCGCAACCGACGGCCACGACGTGTTGCGATATGTACAGGGTGTCCCAGTTATCACGCAGCACGATTTTAAAAAAGAGGAACGGCGTTACGGAAAGCAAACCTAGTGCGTACTGTTTCCAGTAAAGTGGAGTAGCCGCCATTATTTTTTTCGTTACTGAGATTTAAATAATTAATTGTAATTAATTATCTAACTCGAGAAGTACTGTCCTAATTATCAAAGTGCCAATGAGAAAGTTGTAGAGCAACATGGAAAACTTGCGATACAGCTTTCGGTTGCTCAATATGTGCTACATAAAAGTGTTTTTCCGAGCATGAAGGAAGCCCGCGAATACACGCAAAGTGCCTCGAGCGGCCAGTCGTGCGGCAATTCTGCGTGTATTCGCGGGCTTCTTTCACACTCGGTAAAACACATTTATGTAGCACGTATTGAGCAACAGAAAGCTGTATCGGGAGTTTTTCATGTTGCTCTACAACTTTCTCATTGACACTTTGTTAATTAGGACAGTACTTCTCGAGTTAGATAATTAATTAAATTAAATAATTAAATCTCAGTAACGAAAAAACTACTGGCGGTTACTCCACTGTACAGGAAACAATACGCACTAGGCTGGTTTCTCGTAACGGCGTTGTTCTTTTGTTAAATCGTGCTGCGTGATAGCTGGGACACCCTGTATAACGAAAATATATCAAATCCAGGTGCAGGAGCCAGCAGCATTACGCGCGGTGTAGTCGGGGCGTGGTAGATGGTTGTGAAATGTGGCACATTCGGAATTTTATCGTCTCGTGTATAGGGATCTGACACGATTGCGAAGGCGAAGCTCTCGCGTATCATGCAACCCATGAGCAGTTTGATAGCGCCGCGAGTGTGGTCCATGTTAGCCTGCAGGAGCCTTAGAGCAGTGGCACTATCTATGACTGGAAAAAGTGCCCTGAGGTTGAAAAAGAGGGCGAGGTAATGGTGACCACACTCGCGACTGCGCGTGCAAGAAAGGACTCGTTTGCGCCAAAAAAGAAGCGCGAAGCCAGCTGAGAAAACGAACACAAGCGGCCACAGCCTCCGCACGCGTGTAAAGCGGGACGCGGTGGAAAAGAAACATAGAGGCATTGGTGAGAATGGAAAGACAGGGCCAGTCGCAGTCAGCAAGAATCGAAAACGTCACGAGTCTGTCGGGTGCCCGGGGGAGCGCGCGGCGACCCCAAGCGCGCACTCGAAAGTGGCGAATGGGCGCGCAACCGCGACAGCGAGCACGGTGCTCTTGAAGGAGGCTGACGGCGTTGCCGGTTCACCGTTATCGGGGATCAATAAAGTGGTCCAGATCATCGCATCTGGGTCGTAGCCCGCGCATTTGAGCTTGCTGTCCTGCGATCTTGTCGCCGCTGGCTCGGGTCGGGTTCCCCGACTCGCCGGGTGCGGCCGCCGCCGTTAGGCCTAGCAGCGGTGCTGGCGTGGCCGGCCGGTAAATTGCTCCAGGAGATTGCTGGGGCCCACCTTGGAAGGTGGAGGAACGCGCGACCGGTGGGGCGAGCCGTGGCTGGACGCTGCTGCTAAAGCCCCAACCAGACCTACGCGTCGGAACCCGTCCGCAGGCGCCGTGCGCCCTCGACGTCGCGTCGCGCCCGACGAAGGAGGAGGGCGGGCACCTAAACGATGCACGAGTTGCCCGCGTTTCGTATGGGCGACGCAGGGTTGCTAGGCTGCCATGTTCAAGGCAGCCTAGCCTTCGCTTAATGGCCACGTTAAGCAATGTGTTAAAGATGGCAATAAAACAATAAATTCTAACTAAAGTTTGTTTTTATATTTAGAAAAGACATTGCAGGACTCCTAGCGGTACAGTCAGCTCAATTGCGACTTAATATGTGTAGTGTGAACCTGGTGAAACCAGCAGCATCATCGGCATAGCATCCCTATTGCAAAGCCCAGTGTCCACGTGGCATGTTGGACTATGGGCCCAGTGTCGCGCGCTGGATGTTGGGACGCTATACAGGCACAGCCAAATTTTGTTTATATCCTCCTAGGGAGCAGGGCTGGGCGCTAAGCAAGAAATACACGAAGCCTCGCTACGGTATACATTTCTGTAAATACAGAAAGCAACAGAAAGCTTTTTAATGCAATAAAGGAATAGAAAGAATGACAAAAAAAAGAAAAGTCACAGGCGTGCGCGGCACACGCGGCACAGTCATAGCCTAAGCTGGTTGAGCGGCGCAAGAGTATCTCCAATTTCGTCACCACGCACAAGGTCTTCGCGGCAAAGTGTCTTCGCCTCGATTTTGACGAGAACGATTTGAACTGTCCGGCCGGCGTCGACGGCGAGCTGCAGCTTGTAATGCTCTCCGCACAACAGTCTGCGGAGCCCGATGATGCCTGGTTGTAGCCACGTACGTCGCTCTACGATTCGCTTCTTCAGCAGCGGTTCGTACTTTTCCAGGAAAAGAGGTACCCAGAATACGTGGCGCACATCTAACATCGGGATAGCGTTGATTGCGCGCCTCGTTTGAATCGCATCTCGTCGAACGCGGCGGTTGCAGGCACGTTAACTAGATGGTGCCACCATATTGGCGGAGGCTCGGGTCGTCTGCGCCTGCGCGCCTGCCTAGGGCGCGTTTATAGGGCCTTCTTCTGACGCTGATAGCAAGCGCTTGCGTGGCTCAGTGGTAAAGTATCCGATTCCCACGCAGCGGGCCTGGGCTCGATCCCGGCGGAGAGCGGGTACTTTCTTTCGCATTTCCGGCGATAGCGGTTACGGGGCGGCGGCGGCATCATCGCAACCAGAAGCGGCTATTGGAATGAGCCCATAACAACTTACGCTCTAAAACACCGCCCAAGATGGTTAACCAGCAAAGCTGAAACGTGAGGCCCCGGTGTTTGGCAGTGGGTTAATGCGGACGCTGTATTGAAGCTTGTCCCAATTATTGGTTACACGTTTGTATTTCTAGTGGAACGCAAACGCCAATAGGCCGTTTCATATGGCGCGATTTTCACACAGCGACACAGCGAATTCCGTCGCTCAGCGACCGCCGCGACGTCGCAGGCTCTCCGCGACGGGATTCCAACATGTTGGAATTTCCGTCGCTGAGTCTCAGCGATCGGCGCGATTTGGGCGGAGCAACGTGACGTAACAGCAAGCGCCGTCGAAATAGGCACTTTCCTGTTTTACCACGTGTTGGAAGCTCAGCGGAGCAATGTCGCGCACCAGTTTCAATGATGTTTCAACAAAGCGTACCCACCAGCGCCTGTGGCTCAGGAGCTTCATGAACAATTTTTGTTTTCTCCAGCTCGCACAATTCATTGAAAAGGAGAAGCTGCATGCTATCCAGGTCGGGAGCTGACGCCGCCTTCAACATACGGCACGTACCCTCACGATCGTCGACGTCGTCAACGTCTTCTTTGCTACAAACCGTGCCAGGCACTTGCACAATTAATAGTAGCTACTTCTTTTGGAGAGGCAAATACTCCTCCAGGAGAAGAGTTGTGGCTTCCATCGTACCGCGACAACACAACTAGAGTGTACAAAAGAAAACCACCCCACCACGCCGCACGCTTATGCGGTTTGTGCAGCATGTTCACTAGCCGCAACTGCGGACTAAGCGATCGCAGTCTCAACGCGTTTGAAGGCTGAAAAATTGTGTAATATTCCACTTTCAAAAAATAATATGAAATTGTAATATTTGACTAGTTTCCATGTTGTTTTTATTTAACGACGCAGGCATAGATACTTTGTGAGCAGGAAGCAACCTTGGGCGTCGCTGCGACGAAAATTGCGCGGTCAAAGACTCATGTGAAAGCTGCCAGCGAAAATCGCTCTGCGACGTGCGCGACAGAACGATTTTTTTTCACCCCAATCGCGCCATGTGAAACGGCCTAATGGCGGGCGGATGCTCCTAACCACGACGTCAAGCTAACTCGAGATATCTAACGCATGCTACAACGGCGAGCCGAGGACGCGGCGTTGCAAGCAGAGCAGCGTCAACGTTGGCAATGGCTAGAACGCGTTCGCTGGGGCCAACGCCCGCTTTCGGTGGGAGTTTTTGGAGCGGCACTTTGGCTTCGGCTGCGACGAAACGTCCACGTTGAAATCGCGAAGTGGAACGCAAGCACCAATGGCGGGCGGATGCTGCTAACCACGATGCCCAGCTAACTCGAGATATCGAACGCATGCGACAACGGCGAGCCGAGGAGCCGGGGATGCGGGCAGAGCAGGTACGACGCAGAGAACGACGTCACTAACGGCGCTGACAATGGCGCGTGTGCTTGGGTGTGACGTAGAGAATGACGTAGGAAGGAAGGAAGGAAGGAAAATAAGAGGCGAAAGGCAGAGAGGTTAACCAGGTTAAGTGTCCGGTTGGCTATTCTGCGCGGGGGATGGGGTAAGGGCAGAAAAGATTACAAAACAAGAGAAGATTAAAAAGAAGAAGAAGAAAAAAAAACCACATCTGTCCGCACAAGTCTATAGTTTTTCATGAAGTCCTGTTTCTTTCAAAAAGCGTACTAGCGCTTTTAAAGCAGTTCGTTCCGACGTCGGCTGGGACCAGAGACCAAGAATTCTCGCTTCCGTAAGGGGACGGCTGTCTATCTTGTCGAGCGTGGTTCTGAGGACTTTCCTTTGTGCACTAAAACGACGACAATCACACAGAATATGTGCTATCGTCTCTTTGCACCCGCAAGTTTCACAATCTGGACTTGTGGCCATTCCCATCAGCTAGGAGTACGCGTTGGTGAATGCTACTCCAAGTCTTAGGCGACAAATGAGTTACCTCCCGTCGTGGTAAGCCATGTGGAAGGCGGAACTTCAGATTAGGATCCAGGGAACAGAGGCGCTGGTTTTTAAAGCCCGTTGAATTCGAGTGGGCTACCGTAAGCTCGCGAGCAAGCGCACGGAGCTTTCTTGCTGCGTCTGTTCTGGACATAGGGATAGCGACGCAATCGGTACTGGTATGTGAGGATCGAGCGGCTGCGTCCGCTTGCTCGTTTCCAAAGATACCACAGTGACTTGGCAGCCATTGAAAGAAAATGTCATGTCCTTTGTCAACTGCCTGATGGTAAATTTCGCGTGTGTCCGCGACAAGTCGTTCGTGGGGTCCACGGCGTAGTGCAGAGAGCAAACTCTGGAGGGCGGCCTTGGAATCGCAGAAGATAGACCATTTATGGGGCGGTTCCTGTTCGATAAATTCCATTGCTGCACACAGAACTGTAAGTTCGACAGCCGTCGTCGATGTCAAGTGCGATGTCCGGAATTTTATTACTGTAGATTTTGCTGGGACAAATACTGCAGCTGCTGAACTGGAGTGCATGACCGACCCACCTGTGTAAACATGTAATCGGTCACTGTGGACCTCATGTAGTAGCAATAATGCTGCCTGCTTCAATGCTGCTGACGGCATTTGTGCCTTCTTATTCACGCCTGGAATGGTGAGGCATATTCGAGGTGAATGCAGAGACCACAGTGGTAACGAAGGCCATGCTGCAGGGACGTAATTCGATGGTAGTGATGCTCCGTGTATAGTCAGGAGACGGCTAAAACTCGTATGCGGCCTAGTTGTTGGCAGGCAAGCAAGATGGTGAAAGGGCGTCCTTGCGACATGTCGAAAGTGCACTCTTAGAGCGTCGACTGCAAAGTATGTTGATACAGGGTGGTCACGTGCTATGGCGATTGTGGCCGCTGTGGATGCTCACTTAGGGAGGCCGAGGCACGTCCGTAGAACTTGGGCTTGCATACTCTGGAGTGTTCGAAGGTTCGTTTTACTGGTGCTTCCCAGCACGGGCAGGCTGTATCTTAGGAAGCCCATAAATAATGCATGGTACAGCTGTAGCATCGATTGCACAGACGCACCCCAAGACTTTCCGCCGACAAATTTGAATACACGTGCTATTGCAGTCAACCTCTTTTTCATATATGAAATATGTGGCGTCCAAGACAAATCACGATCGATGATGACTCCAAGGAAACGTGTTTTGTTTCTTAAGCAATTACTTGTCCATTTATGCGTATAACATATGGTGTCATTGTTTTGCGCGTAAATGGGACTAATCGGCACATTTCGGAGGATAATTCTAGGCCTTTCATACGCAGATAGGACGACGTTTGTGTGACCGCCTTCTGCAATCTCGCTCGTATCTGCGGACGAGTTACGCCGGCTGCCCAGATGCAGATATCATCTGCATAGATGGATATATGAACCGTCCTTGGCAATGATCCAACAAGGCCTAGCAGTGCTCCGTTGAAGAGCGTGGGGCTTAACACGCCGCCTTGTGGCACACCTTTGCTGGTGACATGGTGGGATGTCATTCCATCTTCTGTAAGTACGAAGAAGGATCTATCCTCCAAATAGCTGTGAATCCAGCGCAGTGCACGGCCACCAATGCCCACATCGATCAAAGCATCGAGGATTTCTTGGTGCGCTACATTATCATATGCGCCTTTCACATCAAGAAACATCGCCACCGTTCAACGTTTCATGCTCTTTTGGTGTTGAATAGATGTTACCAAATCAAGCACGTTATCGACCGATGACCGACCGCGCCGGAAGCCCGCCATTGCATTGGGATATACCTCATTGTGTTCCAAATACCATTTAAGGCGCGTCAACACCATCCTTTCCATTAGTTTCCCAACGCAACTGGCAAAAGCGATGGGACGGTACGAGGCCAAGTCTAATAGAGATTTAGAGCTCTTAAGTAAAAGTATTAGGCGGCTGACTTTCCACTCACAAGGAATCAATCCTTCGCGCCAGGATTCGTTGTATCTCTCCAAGAGTACATTGCGGGCTTTGTGGCCAAGTTTTCCAAGTGCCTTGTATGTGACACCGTCGGGCCCAGGCGATGATGACTTCCTACAAGTCGCCAGCGCAGCTTCGAGCTCCTCCATAGAGAACAAAAGATCCATGCGAGAGTCCTTGGATGCCGCCACATCACGTGCTAATGGTACAGGTCGTGATGGCAAGCCAGCGATTCTTGCGCAGAAATCCTCAGCAACGTCGATCTCACGTCGTCCTTGATGCAAGGCAAGAGACTTAAAAGGGTGGCGCTGTTGTGGAGACGATTGTAGGCCACGCAGAGTTCTCCATATGTGGGACAGAGGGTTTCGAGGATCCAAGGACTCGCAAAAGGATTTCCACTTCTGAGATTGTAGCGTATCGATGCGGCGCTGGATTTTCTTTTGGATCCGCCTCGCCTTCCTCATATCATGAATACATTTCGTGCGCCTGTATCTTCTTTCCGCGCGTCGGCGAATCGCTCGAAGCCTTTCCAATTCACCTTAATATTCATTATACTTTGGAGAAGGCCTAAAAGTGAACATAGCCTCTTGCATTGCATTTCTAATCTGATTCTCCGGAGATGATGGGTGGCCTTCTTGACATTCGTCTTCCATAAGCGATCTGAACTTCGTCCAGTCTGTTCTACAGAGGGCAGTAGATAGAGACTTGGCCACTCCCTTGATCTTCAAATAGGTAGGAACGTGATCACTTCCATGGGTTTCTATGTCTGAGAACCACTTTATACTGCTTCGAAGACACTGAGAGACGAAAGTCAAGTCCAGACAGCTGCTGTGTTAGTCCCCGTAAATATGTGGGGCTGCCGTCATTGAGACAGCAAAGCTCTTAGTCCCAGGCAAATGCGACTAGTTTTCTTCCCTTGGAGTCCATCTTCATACTCCCCCAGAGCGGGTGGTGTGCGTTAAAATCTCCACTAAGGATCCAAGGGCCAGGTGTCGCGGATAACAAAGCACCCAGTCGTTGCGTGTCAAAACGACTGGTTGGAGAAATATATGCAGCGACGAGAGTAAATGTAAGTTTCTTTGTTTTTACAGTTATTGGTCGTATTGGTCGGCGTTGTGAGGCACAACTGAATGTAGCACGTAAGTGAGTTCACACCGAACATAAACGACGACCTTGCTGAGGACATTACACGACGCGGATGAGAAAGCTTCATAGCCCGATAGCCGGATTGTAGTTTGAAGGTTTGGTTCGCCGACGACGATGGGAAACTTGTTCGCAAAAATGAAAGGTCGAAAATCCGAAATTCTTGATCTGAGGCCTCGAGCATTCCACTGAAAAAGGGATGCTTCCTTGACATCTTTACGGAACGACAGCGGTGAATGAGCCATAATGCTATTCAAAACTTGCAAGTACTGGATTCATCGCGTCCAGTACTTGCAGTGCGCTGCGAGCATTCGGGGTGTTTAGGTTCGTCAGTAACGTACGCATGACATTCATGAGTGACTTCAGCATGGCGATCACTTGCAAGTCCTGGCCTTCTGCGTGGACTGCTGCAGGGCCTGCTGTCGGGCCATTCGTAGTTGTTGGACGACTCGTGTCTCGTGGTTCTGCGAGTTGGCATAGCTTCGGTAAAGGTGGCCATGCTTCCTTTGAGTTATCGATGGCGGGCGTTCTTCTCTCATCTGCGTTGGTAACGCATGAGGTCAGCGGTTGACGAACAGCCTTCTCCGGATTGTGCACTTCCTTAGAACTATCACAGTGCTTTCTTGACTTGCGGTGCCGGGAACGTCGGCGTCGGCGTCGCACTTTAGTTGCGGCTTCTTTATGCGTCGAATGGTCTCTAACCATCTGCCTCAAGATCTTCTGTTCATTTTTCTGGAACGGGCAATCTTTCGTAGTCGCATCGTGCGCACCCTTGCAGTTGGAGCACTTGAAGTCCGTCGTGCGACAAGTGTCGGAGCTATGTGACTCGGAACAACGTGAGCATATGCTTGGGTTCTTACAGACAGCACTCACGTGTACAATTCTCTGACAATTGCGACACTGTAGGGGCTTGGGCATGAAAGGTCGTACAATATTGTCACGTACGAGTTTGTACCGCTGTTGACAAAATGACGTTGGTTGGGGAAGAAGAGGCTGAAGTGTCTCGGAGCTCGGTAGATGGTGTCACCCTGGCCACAGAGCTACAACCCTCTGTATATATTGTAAATACATATATTTTCTCCCCGTAACATTTTGGTGGAGGTGCGGGGTAATCTCGCCACAAGCCGGCCCTGTATCTTCGCAGCGGGCGTCACATCGGTTCCGCTGTTATGGCTACTGACGCTGCCTCCGACGCTGACGCTGCCTCCGCCGCTCAGACACCGGCGGAAGTGGTACTAACCCAGCTACGTCACCCGGGAATCTTCACTGGCACTGGCAAGGTCGACGTCGAAGACTGGCTGACGTCGTATGAGCGCGTCGGTAAGCACAACAAGTGGAATGCCACACATTTGCTGGCCAACCTGATCTTTTACTTGGGAGGAACCGCGAAGGTATGGTTCGAGACGCATGAAACCGAAATTACAAGCTGGGACTCCTGCAAGGAAAAGCTACGCTATCTTTTGGAAGGCCTGTGGGACGTCAAATGGAGGCCAAGCAAGAGCTAGCGTCTCGTGTCCAGACACCAACCGAATCGTACGTCGCGTATATTCAAGACGTTCTGGCTCTCTGCCGTAAAGCGGACGCGGACATGCTAGAGGCCGATAGGGTTGGACACATCTTGAAGGGCATCGCAGACGATGCGTTCAACCTCCTGCTTTGCAGGAACTGCTCAACGGTTGAATCCATCATAAAGGAATGCCGGAATTTTGAGCAAGCGAAGAGCAAACGCATTGTACAACGCTTCGACCGACTTCCCAATACGGCTGCCGCTTCCTCCTGCAACGACCCTCCGGCATCACATCCGCCTGCCACGCCAAGCTTGACACAGGTCATCCGCCGCGAACTTGAGGCTATGGCTCCAAGTTCTCACGGTCCCCATACGCACGACAACATGACCATCTCGCTCATTCAAGCTGTTGTCCGCCAAGAAATTGCCAACATGGACATCCAGTCTGCCGTCCGCCCACGTCCCACCCCTACCACTCCTGTCATTGCCTCTGCTGCACCTCGCCAGTCGTTCCCGAGTCGATATCGGAACCAATCTGAGTGGCGAACACCGGATGACAGGCCGATTTGCTTTGCTTGCTCCCGGGTCGGTCACATCTCCCGCCACTGCCGTAGTAGCCGCTGGTACTCCTCGCCTCGACCATACGCTGATCGCCGCTTCGACCGAGACCCTCGGTCTCTGTCGCCCCTTTCTGAACCATACCATGCCGGCCTCCCCTGTCGGGGAAACACCACAAGCCGATCGCCTTCGCCGCAATGCCGTCAGTCCCGCTCGCCTACACCTCGACGTCCCTCGTCCCCGTCCTACGCGGGCCGCTTCTCGGGAAACTAAGCAATGCAGCCCCCGGAGGTGAGGCTGCGTTGACGACTCGGACTGCAAAACCTCTGCTGACCCCTGCTGTTCGACCGAACCTTGTTGAAATTTTTGTTGATGATGTACCCGTTGAAGCCCTCATCGATACTGGCGCTCAGGTGTCGGTTATGCGATCAGATCTTCGTAGCCGTCTCCGTAAAGTCCTGACACCTGCCGCGTCGCCTGCCGTCCGAGTGGCTAATGGCAGTACAACAGCCGTGATGGGAATGTGCGCCGCCCGTGTTACCATTGCCGGTCGTCCTGTGTTAGTCCTGTTCACTGTACTTACTGGCCGAGTGTCCCCACGAAGTGATTCTTGGAATCGACTTCCTGACTGCTCATTCAGCACTTATTGACTGTGCAACCGGCACCCTTCGCCTTGAACTGCCCCATTACTTTGCCGACCCGACCGAAGACCACAAGTCCCGACTTCGTTCTGCTGAATTTGCTCGCCTGCAACCTGATGCTGCGACCTACGTCCTCATGTCGCCTTCTCCTCCACTTCGAGATGGTCCTTACGTGGTTTCCCCACTTTGTGACGTTCTCCTGGCACGCCAAATCGCACTATCCAGCTCCATTGTCACTCGTGTTAACAATCGAGCGTGGCTTCCCCTTCTGAACTTTGGTTCGTGTCTGCAAGTGCTTCCTGAGGGTGTATCTCTCGCTTTGCTGTCCCCTTTGGAAGAGTGTGGAGTAGCTGCTCTTACGCCCGAACCACGATTCCACACTGCTGCAGCTTCCGACCGTCCTACTTCAAGCAACGACAAGTTTACGCCCATGATAGCTACTGACCTACGGCCTGCTTACGCTGACGCCCTTCGCCGTATTCTGATGTCCTATGAAGACATCTTTGATTTTGGAAATCGCCCGCTAGGTGGCACCCGTGTCGTCACTCATCCCATCCTCACTGGTGACGCTCCTCCTATACACCGGAGGCCCTACCGTGTGTCAGCAGCTGAACGCCAGGTGATCCAAACGGAGGTGGACAAAATGACGAAACGATATGACGAAAATGGCCGACCTTTACATACGTTGGTAGGCTATCCCCTTTGAAGATGAGCTTCACGCAAGTTGATTTGCCAATACGATGAGCTTGTATTATGGGAATGCTCTCTGTCGTTGTTTTCATCAGAATAGGCAAATCACTGTCACAGATTGAGACGTCGATGTTGTAAACCACTCCTGCAGTGGTTTCCAAGGTCTGAGGAGTGTGGCAGCTCACTTTGATGTTATCTAGCTGCGTAATCTTCATCAACGGATCCAAGGCGCTTCGGTTATTAACATCGATAGCGAGGACGTTCTTGCGATTATTGATTCTGACGTCTTTTATCTCGCCTGGCGCGAGAGACTCCAGATAAATAGAGATGGCCTGTCTATTGAGTCGGTTGAGATTGTCCGTAGCCGCCTCGGGAACGAAGATAATTGTATGCTCCGGAGCTCTCGGCGCAGGAATCACAGTCGACTTACTTGATGCAGAGCATCCGCTGACATTTCGTCTTTTCGTAACTGACTGGTGCAGCCAATGGGGACGTTTAGCGAAACATGGGACAAACGGCTTTTCGTTTCGCCTAGCCATATACAGCTTTCGCTGTAAAAATGAACCCTAACTAGGATTCGAACATTTGCCCTGTAGATCCCACGTCTAGTACCTTGCCAACTACGCCACCCCCGCACTCGGCAAGCTGGAATAATTTCGCCGTGGTCGCGCTTGCTTGCTTGTCTGAAAGCCTTTATTAAAAACAAAAAGAGGTGGAGCCCTTAAGGGGCTTCGCAATGGGTGGAGTCCCTATTCCGGGACCCCATTGGTACCAGCCGCCAGCTAAGCACTCCGAACCAAGGCCTTTTGGGCCTTAAGGTCTGAGCAACTACGCAGGGCCGCCTCCCACTCCTCTCGGGTTGGGTAAGGGTTGGGGGGAAGAGCTGAGTTGAGCTGCCAAGCCCAAACCATGTGGTAGATGTCAGCCACCTCCCCACAGTATTGGCACTTGCCAGTGAATGAAGAATCGAAATGTTTTAAGATGGCCGGGCACAATAAAGTGTTAGTGAAAAGTCGGAACAAAATGCGTTCATCAGCCTTGCCCAGGACCTTTGCAGGAGTTGGGCACTGGCGGTGCCTGTCCCTGTAATAGGTCGTGATGTCTTTAAAAATAAGAAGATAGCTGCCTTCGGGTTCCGGGTACTCAGGTTCTAAGTGGGACGCCCGGTGGATGAGTGCTCGGGCCGCTGTGTTTGCGGCTTCATTCTCTATTAGGACCTGGTGGCACGGAGTCCAGACTAGGCAGGGGGGTAGGGTCGATTCCCCCTTTGCTATAGTTCTGCAATATTCGTTCCGCTAGCAGCGTGACCCAACCAGCTTCATAATTTCGACAAGCCCCACGCGAGTCGGTTATGATATATTGAGATCGGGGATCAGAGGTAGCTAAAGTGATAGCTGCTTCTTCAGCTTGCGTTGAGCCCGGGGCTTTGAAAGTGAGCCCCTCTACTTGCTTTTCCTTGTGGATGACCGCTGCCGTGTACCACCCCCTACGACATGGACCGGCCACATCTACGTAGAAGACTCCGTGTTTGTTGCCATAGTGGCGTTGCAAGGCGTCCGCTCTCGCCTGGCTACGACCACTATGGCCTTCCCTATTCATTTTTATGGGGAGGGGTCGAACTCTGACGGCGCGTCTCCAGAGCTCGGGCACTCGGACCCGCTCCTGAATATGAAAGTCATGTTTCAAGTGGAGCCGGTCAAGCAAACGCCGTCCCGACTTTGTTTGAGCTAGACGTGTATATTGGTTGATGAGGTGAGCTTCCTTGAGCTCCTGAAAGGTGTTAACCACTCCCAAAGCGAGAAGTCTCGCGTTAGAAGTGACAGGGAGTTTAAGGGTCCTCTTCATCACTTCGCGGAGGATAACCTCGACTTTGTATTCATCATGCTTCTGCAGATGGGGATAGGGGACCGAATACAGAATTCGGCTGGTTACGCATGCATGAGCTAGCCGCACAGCGTCCTTGTTTCGTAATCCCCCTCTCTTGTTGGAGACACGTCGGACCATTCGGCCCACTTGGTCCCCAACCTTGCGAAGATTTTCTAATGTTGTGTCGACTCTTCTTTGATTGTGAATAAAGAGTCCGAGAATTCGGATCTCCTTGGCCTCGTGTATGGGGCCACCACCCAAAGAGAGGCGTATTTGCGTAGTGTCCTTAGGGGATGGTCTAAGGTGCCCAAATTCTGGTTTGTTTAGTGCACATTGGACGCCGCAGCGCTCTGCGTAGCGATCCACTATTTACGTGAGCGGCTGCTTGCAGTCGTTCCTCCATGTGCCCTGTATTTCCCTCTGTGGCCCAGATAGTGATATCGTCGGCGTAGAGCGCGTGCCGCGCGCCTTCCATACCATGTAGCTGGGCCGGGAGATGTACCATCGCAAGGTTAAAGAGTAGAGGGGAAAGTACAGCGCCTTGTGGCGTCCCCCTAGTACCCATTTCGTAAGGTCCATTTTCAGCGTCTTGGATTCTGACGAGTGCGGCTCGATTCGTCAAGAAATGTGAATGTGTTTGTGCCACAGTGGGTTTCGCTGAGGTGTGCTACGATAGTGCTGTGTTTAATGTTGTCGAAAGCTCCCTTCAGATCTAAGGCCAGGACAACCTTGTCGTTGTGAGGGTGCTCCGTCGGTTGTAGTATGTCATGATTGAGTTGTAATAATATGTCTTGTGCCGACTTGCGTGTGCGGAAGCCGTACATGGTGTCTGCAAAAGTGTCACGATTTTCCAAAGATTCAGAGAGCCTATCTCGCACCATCGCCTCCATTAGTTTGCCTACACACGATGTGAGCGAGATAGGTAGGTCTCAGGTTGTCCGCATTATTTTTCTTCCCTGCTTTAGGAATGAAAGTGACAAGTGATGTTTTCCAAGTCGTCGCGCGGTTGACGCGGATGGAAGCTGCCAGCATGGGCATTAAAATCCTAGCAGTGCAAGATGTCCACACCGCAGCGCGTCGACACGCGAAGCAGCCTCCGCGTTTGATGCCATACGCGCCCAGGCACGGTGCGGAGCTTGCAGACGCGTTCCAACTAGAGTGTACTAGACAATGGTCGAGTCGGCCGAACGGCGCTATGCCGCTGAGTCGCGGCGTGTGGAAAAATGGTGCGAGGGCGCTGCGAGCGAACTAGATTGGGGCGGAGACGCGCTCCGCGGCATATTCAACGTACTTTCGCTCCGGGCGCCGAGTCCGATTGCGCATAGTACGCTCTTAAAATAGCGCTTTATTTCAACTGCAACTTTATGTTTACACCATTTTGTCAAACATATGTATTTGAGGCATCGATTATACTACGCGACGTCTTCAATTTTGCTGTCGTTGTCAAGCGCATCGTCTGCTATTACGAGAGCGCGTTCGCTACGCGGCCGCTGGCGGAGGCGTATTTCCAATTGCTAGTAGGTACAGCGTTCGACCGCTGGCGCCACGCTGCGCCGCTCGCGCGTACCATGTTTCTAGCCGCCGCCGTTGGAACGGAGGAGGCGTTGACGGAGAAAACGCTGGGCTGGTGGTGACTAGCCTGCTGTTGGGATCGGTGGTATTATAAACGCATCACTGTTTTGATGATCCAAATATAATCTCACTATCAGGGAGGGAGCAATCTACCTGACTGGAGCAGTATTTTTTTATTTGGGGTGTTGCGGAGCGCAGCGTAGCAACACCCCAACGACCGTCGCTTCGCGTCGGTGCCCGGAACCACGGCTGCCGCCGTGGCACCGGGGTTCAAGCGACCGCGCTGGCAAACAGAGAGGAAAAAAAATAAAAGCGTGATATTAAGAAAAAAATTCTAGCCCGGGCGGGATTCGAACCAGCGTACGCATGATCCCAAAGCGAGTGCCGTATACCCACTCAGCCATACAGCCACTTTTTTTTTCCTACATGGTATTTATTGCATCATGTATATGCGAGAGAAATACTATCTGCGGAAAACGTGCAAGAACCAGCCAACACATCTCATACTCATGGCCTAGAAATGGCCTAAAATCTCGTTAAGCACACCCTGCACGAACAAAACTACAAGTAGCTTTGTTCTTAAACACGTGGCAAGTAACTTTGATCCTAAAAAGGTGGCAACGACAAGCAACGTAACAAGAGATGGTACCAGTCCGGTTGAAACTCTGTCAAGTCATACATGTCCTTCAAGTGACCAATCATTTGAGCGTAGTGAAATTTCGCCGGAACAACAGGTTCAGCGTTTCTGTCTAACATGCGCGTCTTCCATAAGCTGTGTAGTCCAATTAAGAAAAACATATCAAAAGGCACGTCTTCTCCGTGGGGTGCAATCAAGTATCGGATGGTATGGTGATTCAAAATGAAGTCTTTCTTGAGAGTTCTTTGGCAGCCATACAGCCACGCTTCCAAGCGTTGCAGTCATGCGAACAATATGATTGCGTTCGAGCGCCCTCGGCGAACGAAACCACCTAGAAACGCGGTACGCGCGAGCGGCGCAGCGTGGCGCCAGCGGTCAAACGCTGTACCTACTAGCAATTGGAGTATTGCCTGGCGGACGCCCAGTTTTTCCCGCAGAACCTCTGTGCATTACATTTTTAATGGTTTAGTTGCTTCGGTGCGCCCATGACTCTTGACAGCCGGTGCCAAATGTAGTTTTAGCCAGGTGAATTGCTGTTTTACCACTGCCCTCTAAAAGTAACTGGTATCTCCGCACCATGAAGGCTACGTAAGAAAATGTTATTATTGATATCGTGTCATTTTACACGCGCTTCTTGTTCGTGGATATTGATAAGGGACAATGATCGAAGAAACCAATATTAGAGTGAAATAAACCAGGTTTATTAATTAACTGCGTAGCGTGAAGAATGACCAATGTATTTCTAGGTAATTAAATCAAAGGGTACATAGACATATATATTTACGATATATATATGTAAGGGAAAAATTAACAAATAGTCTAAATGGTATAATTGAAAAAGTGAGAGCTCCCGACCGGAATAAGCGCACATGTTTGCAGTAACAAACACACTTATTAGTGAATACTGGAAATAAAACTCTCATTCGCAGAAATAATAGTCACAGCAGGCAAAACCATCTGACACACACACACACACACACACACACACACACACACACACACACACACACACACACACACACACACACACACACACACACACACACACACACACTACATATATATATATATATATATATATATATATATATATATATATATATATAATATGTGTGTGTGTGTGCGCGCGTGCGTGCAAGTGTTATTGATATACTGTACGACGCCACATAGTCACTTCCGTTGGAATGTAACGCATCACAGCACTATTCAAATCTCAAAGGTGAGTGACTGCATGCAAGTGAGGACTGTCATTCCGAATGATTGTGCTGCCGGAGAGTTGTGGCTGTTGCGCAGAGGCGCAGTTCCTGAGAGAAATAACGGACGGGTGTTAATAAGTCCTGCTTAACAAGTTCCTCGCTCTCATTCAGTATAAACGCCCCGTTTTGGGGCAGCCTGTAAATATGCTAACTTGATTCAGACAAAATTTTTGACAGTCACACCATGTTCGCAACCCATTAAAACTGAGTGCCCCATGTGGTACCACACTTCTTCAACGAACGCAACAGATCTGCACATATCTCTACATGTATGTGAGACATGCCGTTCCTTTAATTGTTTCATTATGGTCGTTATGATGGTGCACTGGATAAATGAACGCAGCCGTTTATAATATACAAGCTGCAGAGTTGAGCGGTCATACATTTGGGAACGGCATTACATTTACGCATTGAAATATAGGATAAGCGTAACATGTTTTTCTCGGAAGTCAGACTCGAAAATAAGCCGAAGAACGCAGACACCTGCTTTTTCCTTTTTCTTTTTTTAATATAAGCAAATTCTTGAGTTTTACGTGGCAAAACCACGATATGGTTATGAGGCACCCGGCTTAGTTTTTTCCACCTGGGGTTCTTTCAACGCGCGCCTGAATAGAAGTACACGAGTCCTTTTCCATTTCGTTCCCATCGAATTCCGTGACCTGGATTGAACCCGCGAGCTCCAGAATTAGCAGCGCAACGCCATATCCACGATATAAGCACTAATTAGGGTACCGCGCAGGCTTTCTTTCTTTTTTTTTGAACTATCGACTGGAAAAAAAATTCCACGTGCGGCTTACGGCCAACGATTAGCATATAGAATGGCTAACTAAAACCGTTTTCGTCGCACAAGGTCCGACTGCAATAAATGACCGCGTACCAATTACTCCTCATTCTGTTATGCGAGGAAGGCGGAAACTTGAATGGAATGTTGCACTGCAGTTTACTCCTTTTTTAATCTATATCAATGCTTCCCGTAATTCTAAGTAGAAGGCGCCGGATGGGGCAGATATGCTTTACTTGTTTGAAGCAGCAAGCAGGAAGGTTACATATGCTGCTTCGTCTGCGTTTCGCAAGACCTACTGATAGAAAACTATATGCGCAACAATACACACGAGAGATACATGCTGCTTCAAGAACGAGAAAAATATTTTTTCTCCGAAGGGAACCGTACAATAACATAGTAGAATGAAAGCCGGCACTGCGGCCGCAATGCACGCGCAATCACCGAGCGGCATTAGGAAATAATAAAGAAATAAATAAAGTAGAGAGAGGAAAGGAATTTATTGTTAGGCATAAATACATGTCATATGCCATTATTAACAACATTTGATCGGTCTGAACGCAAATACCAGCGCGCGAAGTAGTACGAATGACCCTGCCGAGCAGTATCGCCAGCAGTTTCCAACGGCGCGACCTTGATGCGGCCCAATTCACTTCGACCGCAGCGCCGCCCCAGTACTTTTCCACATCGGGCGCCTCATTGCAAAGCATGCGCCGCCCCAGCCGCTCGTGCCCACTCGACCATATTGACACGTACACATGTTTATCTTTCACCGGTGGCCGCTTTCAACATTGGCTGACAAATGTTAAACGTTATCGCTCGGCGCAGGACGCGCCTGCATTGGAAGCTTCTCGGACGTTATCAATGCTTCTATCCGTCGTCTGTGGTCACCGACGCCCATGTAATCTGATTGTATGAGCGACGCGAATTGTCTAGAACTTTCTGGAAGACACGCGGGCATCAGGGATTAATCTGGAACCTTCGATGACTCAGGTATAAAAGCCGACGCGTTTCGCCGCTGATCAGATTTCGACGATCGCCGACTGTGTTCGCCGCTATCGTTGTGCTTCAAGTGTAACTTGCTTTTGTGGGCACAGGTTCGCCCAATAAAGAATCAGTTTCGTCATTCCCAGTTTTACGACTGTTTGCTTCATCGCCACTACTACGTGACATCTGGTGGAGGTGCTTTTATGTCCTTGTACCGGACCCCCCCGTCCAGCCGTGAGCCAAGCCCACACCGTCTAGAAGACGTCGACGCCTACCCCGACCAGCGAGCTAGTCGCAGGCTACTGAACCTGCCACCGGAGTACGAATTCCTACCTGAGAAGACCAAGAGGACAAAAGTCGTGACCTCGGCAGCAGCTACCATGACAGCCCCTGTGCCAACATCTGCGGTCGTGATGCAACAATCCAGGGAGCCGCCGACTTTCCGCGGTTCGCCATGTGAAGACGCCGAAAGCTGGCTGGAGGCATACGACCGGGTCGCTACGTTCAACAAGTGGGACTGCGACGAAAAGCTGCGCCATGTTTACTTCTCTCTTGAAGATGGCGCCAGAACCTGGTTCGAGAATAGGGAACGTTCACTAACAACCTGGGACCTCTTCCGAGCCGCCTTCCTGGACACCTTCACGAGCGTCGTCCGTAAAGAAAGAGCTGCAGCCTTGCTGGAAAACCGTGTACAGCTCCCGAATGAGGGCATCGGTATCTACACTGAAGAAATGACTCGATTGTTCCGGCACGCCGATCCAGCTATGCCCGAAGACAAGTTCGCTTGCTCATGCGGGGAGTTAAGCAGGAGCTATTCGCCGGACTGGTACGGAATCCACCAACAACAGTCCAAGACTTTCTCTCGGAGGCTACGACGATCGAGAAAGCACTGGACATGCGCAACCGGCAATACAATCGCCGTTCGACGCCACACTACGCCGAAGTCCAAGGACTTTCCGACGACCTACGAGACACCATCAGGGCGATAGTACGCGAAGAGCTGCGGAAGTTGCTACCGTCGTCGCAGCCTCAAGTTCCTTCCATCGCCGATATCGTGCGGGAGGAAATCCAGCAATCGCTAGGACTTCCCGAATCGCCGCAACCCCAGCCGGAAGTGATGACATACGCCGCCGTCGCCCGTCGTCAAGGCCCCCCTCCGCGCTCGCGCCAGGGCCCCGTAACGCCGCAATTCCGTCGCCCAGCGCCGCCGCCGCAGCCAGCACGCCCGCCCGTCGCCCAGCGCAGCTACCCGAGAAAAACGGACATTTGGCGCGCCCCCGACCACCGCCCGCTCTGCTATCACTGCGGGGAAGCCGGCCATGTCTACCGCCGATGCCCATACCGCGAGATGGGCCTACGAGGGATTGCCGTCAACGCGCCACGTCCACAGCTTGGCAAGCTACCACGTGACATCGCCGACTACCTCGCCGGAGCTCAGTGGCAACCACGACGACCCTCACGCTCGCCGTCACCAGGCCGCTACATCTCGCCCCATCGCCGTCATTAGACCGGTCCCACTCGGGGCCGATCTCCCAGTCCTTACCCGGGAAACTGAAGGCAGCAACCGATGGAGGTGCGGTTGCTGTACGACGCAATACCGAAGATCCTCCGCCGCCGACGAAGAAGATTCGCGAATCACCACGACGAGGTATCAGCACACCGCCTGGCAAGAGCCCTAACGACAACACTTCGCCGCCGAAGAAGACCTACCGACGCGACGTAGCAGCAGCGGAGCAAGCCGACGCAGCCGTGATCCGACGCCACGACTTAACCGCAACGCCAGACGACGGTCTACCGACTTAGACGTGCTAATCGATGGTCATCACGTCACTGCTCTCGTCGACACTGGAGCCGACTATTCCGTCTTCAGTGGCCCGTTCGCCGCCAAGTTGAAGAAGGTGAAGACTGCCTGGCAAGGACCCGATATCCGTACAGCGGGAGGCCACCTAATAACGCCGGCTGGAATCTGCACAGCACGAGTCACTGTGAACAACCGCACTTACCCGGCGAGCTTCGTAATCCTGCAGCACTGCTCCAGGGATGTCATCCTAGGCATGGACTTTCTAAACCAACACGGTGCAGTCATCGACTTAAGGTCCAAGTCGGTAACGCTTTCAACGCACAACGCGATACCACCGGATACAGACATCAGTTACCATGCCTTGAATGTGCTAGAAGAACAAGTCACCGTTCCGCCTCGCTCCAGCGTAATGATTTCCGTCGGTACCGAAGTGCCTGCAGACATGGAGGGCGTCATCGAGGGCGATCATCACTTACTGCTCGACCGTGAAATTTGCGTCGCTAGAGGCATAGCTGAGCTACGTGCAGGGAAAGCAAGGGTGATGCTCACGAACTTCAGCCCCGAATACAAGCACATTAACAAAGGCACCACGGTCGCCTACATCGACGAAATAGTACAAGCCAGCAGTGCTTTCGCCTTCACAGATTCCAGTGCACCTGCAACGACGACTATAGTACCTGAACCAACTTTCGACGTCAATCAGAACCTTCCCAGGCATAGGAAAGAACAACTAAAAGCTCTGCTCCTGCAATACAAGGACTGCTTCTCGTCGTCAAAAGTTCGACAAACCCCTGTCGCCAAGCACCGCATCATAACCGACGAAAATGTCCGCCCACTCCGTCAGAGCCCGTACCGAGTTTCGGCGCGCGAACGCGAGGCCATAAGGCAACAAGTCGACGAAATGCTACGCGACGACATCATCCAGCCGTCCAAGAGTCCGTGGGCGTCCCCCGTAGTGTTAGTGAAGAAGAAGGATGGAACCCTACGTTTCTGCGTCGATTATCGTCGCCTCAACAAGATCACGAAGAAGGACGTATACCCCCTCCCACGGATTGACGACGCCTTGGATCGACTCTACAACGCAAAGTATTTTTCGTCGATGGACCTCAAAACCGGCTACTGGCAAATCGAAGTCGACGAGAGGGACCGGGAGAAGACTGCCTTTATAACATCAAACGGACTGTTCGAGTTCAAGGTCATGCCGTTTGGTCTTTGCTCGGCACCTGCGACTTTCCAACGCGTCATGGATACAGTACTGGCAGGCTTGAAGTGGCAGACTTGCCTCGTGTATTTGGACGACGTCGTTGTGTTTGCCTCAAGCTTCGAAGAACACCTGCGGCGCCTTGAAACAGTTCTTCAAGCTATCAAGACCTCCGGACTCACGTTGAAGCCAGAAAAGTGCCGCTTCGCATACGAGGAGCTCTTGTTTTTGGGCCATGTCATCAACAAGTCTGGAGTGTGCCCTGACCCACAGAAAACGGCGGCCATCACTGACTTTCCTCCGCCCGCCGACAAGAAGGCAGTGCGTAGATTTCTTGGCCTGTGCGCCTATTACAGGCGCTTCGTCAAGGATTTTTCACGGATCGCCGAGCCACTGACGTACCTCACGAAGGCCGACGTCGAGTTCAAGTGGGAGACGCCGCAAATCGAAGCATTTGAAGAACTGAAGCGACGCCTACAATCGCCGCCCATCCTTGCGCATTTCGACGAAAACGCCGATACCGAAGTCCACACCGACGCAAGCAGCGTAGGACTCGGCGCCGTGCTTGTGCAGAGGACTGACGGACTAGAAAGGGTTGTAAGTTACGCTAGCCGGTCGCTATCGAAGGCGGAATCAAATTATTCCACAACAGAAAAGGAGTGCCTCGCCATCATCTGGGCTACATCAAAGTTTCGCCCCTACCTCTATGGCAGGCCCTTCAAAGTTGTGAGCGACCACCACGCCTTGTGTTGGCTAGCTAACTTGAAGGATCCTTCAGGTCGCCTCGCACGATGGAGTCTGAGACTTCAAGCATTCGACATCACCGTCGTTTACAAGTCCGGGCGAAAGCACTCTGACGCCGACTGCTTGTCTCGCGCCCCCGTCGAACCGCCGCCACAGGATGACCAGGATGACGACACTTTCTTGGGACCCATCAGTGCCGACGAATTCGCCGAACAACAGCGAGCCGACCCGGAACTAAGGAACCTTGTAGATTACCTGGAAGGCAAGACCGTCACTGTGCCGAAGGTGTTCAGGCGAGGATTGGCGTCGTTTTTCTTGCAAAACGACATTCTCCTAAAGAAGAACTTCTCGCCTCTCCGAGCAAACTACCTCCTCGTGGTACCCTCAGCATTGCGTCCAGAGGTTCTGCAAGCTCTCCATGACGACCCAACGGCTGGACACCTCGGTTTTTCCCGCACGCTCGCGAGGATACAAGAAAAATACTACTGGCCTCGCCTCTCTGCCGACGTCGCCCATTACGTAAGGACATGCCGAGACTGTCAGCGACGCAAAACACCGCCGACAAGGCCAGCCGGACTTCTACAGCCGATCGAGCCACCTCGCCGACCGTTCCAGCAGATTGGGATGGACTTACTGGGGCCTTTTCCGACGTCGACGTCCGGGAATAAATTGATCGTCGTAGCTACGGACTACCTCACCCGCTACGCCGAAACAAAAGCCTTGCCCAAAGGCAGTGCTGCCGAGGTAGCCCGATTCTTCGTTGAGAACATCCTCCTGCGTCACGGTGCCCCAGAAGTCCTCATCACCGACAGAGGTACTGCCTTTACGGCAGAACTAACTCAAGCAATCCTGCGATACAGCCACACAAGCCATCGCCGGACCACCGCCTACCACCCGCAGACGAATGGCCTCACCGAGCGCCTAAATAAGACCATCGCCGACATGCTGGCAATGTACGTCGACGTCGAACACAAGACGTGGGATGCCATCCTTCCGTACGTGACCTTCGCATACAACACGGCCGTGCAAGAAACAACGCACATGGCGCCGTTCAACCTGGTCTACGGAAGGAACCCGGCAACGACGCTTGACGCCATGCTACCGGACGTCACCGACGAAGAAAATCTCGACGTTGCCACCTATTTGCAGCGTGCCGAAGAAGGTCGACAGCTCGCCCGACTGCGCATCAAGAACCAGCAGAGGACCGACAGCCGACACTACAACCTTCGACGACGCTACGTCGAGTACCAGCCCGGTGACCGTGTTTGGGTCTGGACTCCGATACGCCGACGAGGACTTAGCGAGAAGCTGTTACGTCGCTATTTCGGACCATATAAGATCACCCGACGTATTGGCGCACTGGACTATGAGGTCGTGCCAGACGGCATTTCGCAATCACAGCGGCGCCGGGCACGACCTGAAGTCATCCACGTGGTGCGTCTTAAGCCTTTCTACGCCCGCTGACAAACTTAGGTACTTTGTTACTTTGTTATTGTTATTTTGTTTATTACGCATGGTTTTGTTTTCGCTTTCGTGTTTGTTTGTAGCATCGGGACGATGCTTTTTAAGGGGAGGGTATTGACACGTACACATGTTTATCTTTCACCGGTGGCCGCTTTCAACATTGGCTGACAAATGTTAAACGTTATCGCTCGGCGCAGGACGCGCCTGCATTGGAAGCTTCTCGGACGTTATCAATGCTTCTATCCGTCGTCTGTGGTCACCGACGCCCATGTAATCTGATTGTATGAGCGACGCGAATTGTCTAGAACTTTCTGGAAGACACGCGGGCATCAGGGATTAATCTGGAACCTTCGATGACTCGGGTATAAAATCCGACGCGTTTCGCCGCTGATCAGATTTCGACGATCGCCGACTGTGTTCACCGCTATCGTTGTGCTTCAAGTGTAACTTGCTTTTGTGGGCACAGGTTCGCCCAATAAAGAATCAGTTTCGTCATTCACAGTTTTACGACTGTTTGCTTCATCGTCACTACTACGTGACAATATTCTAGTACACTCTAGTTCCAACGCGTACGTCTGGTTGGGGCTTTAGGCATGCTTGCAAGGACTGCGGGCCCCGCCGTCCTCCAAACTGGCACCCAACATGGGGCCCCTGCTACGTCCCGGGACAGGCCATGACCGGCGGGAGGGCGTAGATTCCGTTCGATAGCAGGTAACTACTGCTTGCTGCCCCTGCCTGCAGGATGAGCTCTTTGTTGCGACCTACACGTCTAGCTTGTGACGAGGTTCTCATTATCCTGGGCCTCCTCCTCCGCCGTCATCTGGTGTGGCGCGGGACCCGTGGGCGCCGCCTGCAATGCGCTGGTGCGGCTTCTGGCGCCGCCATAGGAAGAAGTGTGCTACCGGCGCGCAATAAGTCACCGACGCGATGGGGCAACTCTACGGTGCAGACTTCCGTATAATAATGGACTGGGGTGTATTGTAGTACCTGGCGACGTATTCTCGGACGATCACTTTCGGCGACACTATCGCCTTGGCGTGCCTTAGTGTTCAACCAGCCAATCAGCGGTTTTGCTCAACCAGCCAATCATCCGGTTTTGCTCAACCAGCCAATCAGCGCGCTCTTGATGACCGAGGTGATAATGTCGCCCAAAGTGATTATCCGAGAATACGACCCCAGGTGAGCGGTGTTGAGTGTTTCTGCGAGCTCCAGCTTCGAGAGCTCAAGAGGTAATGGTCAGTGGCAGAGGTGGTGGCAAGGTATTGTTTTACCCACGGGCGCTGGCCAACTTTGTATCCTTGCAACGTCACTCCAACGAACCTTTGCTCTCGAGATGAAATGCGTGTGCAGGCGAGGATCGCCTGCACACTTCCCTTTGGTGACTAGTTGGCTAACCGCTCTTGTGGTGGCATGTAAAAAAGTAGGGGGCTGCACCTACCGGCTACTTGCTACGTGCATTCTATAGAACGAAGTTGGGGAGGGAGACCAGGTGCACGTCCAGTAAGCCAGCCAGGTTTAGGAGTTTCAGGCTCCTGGAAGACCTTGGCGACTCGGACATTACATGCTTCGTGGCATCCACGTTCGGTGCGTCAGTACGCAAGGTTTAACCCGCCAGCGGGGTGCCGCACCGTCGCTGCAATCCACCATCGGGCAGTGCTATCGTTGGAGGGGCGGTGTAGGAACTGCCGCCGTGCTATTCCACATCGAGGCTAGTGCTAAACGAGAATTGAATAGAAACACGCGAGCGGTGGCAAGGAGCGTAGCTGGACGCTGCTGCCTGGGAGTGCTGGGCCGTGCCATCCCCAGGTAAACTCGCAGAAACCAATTAGCTAAGGATAAGAGCAGGTCAAATTTCATATTGAAAAATACCAGGTCGCAGCTGTTGCGTCCCGAATCGGCCGGGCGCATTCTTTGATTGTTTCCCATCTAGACAGGCCAACAACTGAGTAGTTTGAAAAATCGACCATGGCAGCAAGCACAATTCAGATCCTTGAGGTAATATATATTACACGACGAGCTTCAAACGAAGTCGAAACTCGTAATAGACTAATAACGAAAACCTGCTGTTTATATTTTACGCTAATTTCTCTACGGTACAGGTTGCAATTTACGAATTGTAACCTGTGCACTCTGAAGCCGTGTCCACATCATACGGATTCTGAGGACGACACGAGTTTCGAGATAAGTGCTCTCACTATGTGGGACGAAATACATGGGCGTAGCAGATATTAATATGCTTCAATGCTGAACGCTGTGGTTTGATGAAAAAACGTAACTGAGTCAACAGGGCATTTTTATCGGTACTATTGTGCTATTGTGACCATAGAGCAGCAGAAAAAAAACTTGCATGCTTGCGATATCAACTGGGTCGTAGACCGCAAATGTTTGTCCCACAATTCAGGTAGCTTACTTGCGCACGAACAAGCAATGTGCAATTAATCACTATTTGCCACATCCGATCGCAACTGACAGCGCCAATCAAAATATCGGTGGTTGCTGACAAAAGCCTTCACAAGTCTGTGTTCGCTTCAAGGCATTGTTCGAATCGGTGCCTTGATACCACATCCACTCGACATGCACAGACCATTGAGACCACGAGTGGCCACATTGTACAGCCACTTAAACAACGGGACAATGCCGAGCCAGACAAAAGCCGAGTATTCGCCCATCACTAATGTAATGAGCCGACAGATTCTAGTAGCGTTTCCCTCGTTTGATTTCACTGCCTTTCATTTTTTTTCACTTTATATTGCGTTGCACGCTTCTTAACTCGTCTTTATGGGGCCGCGTGCTTCCACCTAAACCACGCTTCTCAGATTGCGGGTCATAACCCCCAAATGGGTTACGAGCCTCTTTCTGGGGGTCATTGAGGGCCCAACTATATGCGAATTCTGCTTGCCAGAACAGGGATTAATTTTCAGTCGCGGTGACCATACTCTTCCCACGCTCTTTTCTTTAAGAATGATATCAGTATTATCTCTCTTGAAATTGTGTATTTCGCAAAGCGTAATATTTGTTTGGCCTTACGGTGGACGGCGAAGCGACAAGACAAACGATGATATAAACCTTCGGTCGCAGCTGTTCCGTCCCGAATCGGCCGGGCGCATTCTTTGATTGTTTCCTATCTAGACAGGCCATTTCATGAGCGTCGTCCAGACGGCGACGGTGCCAGACACCGACGAGACGGGCAAACAAGCGCCCCAACTCGGCAGTGCCCATTCTTTGGGTGCTTTCCCCGATGCCACCCCTTTCATCAGCGTCGTCCAGACGCTCACTTAGAAGCGACCGACCACAACCGCCACCCTTCGTCAGACGCGGGGTAATGTGCAAAGGCCATTCTCCCGACCCTGGCAAGATGACCGTCGGAGGGCAAGAAACAGGTCACCGACTATCGTGGAAGGAGTGTCAATCCCCTGTTTTCAGATTGCCTCGTCCTTGCTTCGAAGGTGCAATATTAGAGGTGGAGTTCAGCGAACAAGACGGCCTTTCTGATTGGCCGCATCAAGGTCATCTGATTCCCTAGTCGAGTCAACTAGGTAAGACCGATGTTTTATAAGGAGACACCTTGCGTGCAGTGGTGTGTCCTGACCTGTTCTGATATGTGCTCAGACATGTAGTGAGCTGAGACTCACAAAGTGCTCCCCCCATGGAGTGGGCTTCCATATTTGGAGCTACTGTAGATACTGTAGAATAAACCCCATTTTTCTCTCGCTCTTACTCCCGGACGTACTCATCCCTTTGGCTGAAGGATCACCGGCCTAAACGCTACCCGAGTCTCAACAAACTGGCAGCAGCGGCGGGATAATCTCCAACCCGACCCGCAACAACTGGATGGCAGCGCTGAGATGAATCCTAACCCCGAGCCGCGAGCAACTGGATGACCGTGGTGAGATCGACCCTTCAGTCAACGTCAGTCGCCGGCATCTCGTTCGCGACCAACTGGATGGCCGTGGTGAGATGGACGCTGCAGCCGACGCCAGTCACCCAACAACTGATTCACGAGCGACAGGATGACAGCGGCAAGATGGAACCTGCAGCCAACGCCAATCGCCAACTGGTTCGCGAGCGGCTGGATGAATGCAGCACATCATGACTGCACGGTACAGGGTGAGTGCCTGGCTTTGCGCTTGAGTCATCGGATCTTTTAGCCTAGACTTTCTAAAAACCGATGAAGCGTGTACAACTGCCCATTTGATACTGTGATTGTTGCGCATCCAAGCAGAAAGCAGCTTTCAGCATAGATCCGAACCAGGTACTAAAGCCAGACCTCATTCTTGTGTGGGAGTAATTGGGAAGTGGAGAAATACCGTAATTCTTATCATTTAAAGGCGGCCCAGGCTTTTCGTCTTCTTTGAATTGATTCGATGCGGTGGAGCAGTACTTGGGGACTTGGTACTACTTCTGTGCGTAGGCGTTTGGTTTATGCTATATTTTCCAGGCTTCAAGTTCTCTTGGGAAAACAGAACTGAACCGCTGGTAGTTTTTTTTTTACTTGCATTGTGATTTGTGCGGGTTTTGCAGCAAGTATTGTCAAATAGCTGAGAATAAGCCTAAAGTAGTGACCATGGAACTCATAAGTTTGACGAGAGCTAGCTTGTTGCGGTTCTGTGAAAAGCTCGGCGTAGAAATAGAGGATGATAAATCAAAAGCCGAAATTAGAGCAATTTTAGAAAGCAACAGTGATCAGGAATACTTTGAATACTTCGGCAACTCAATTCTAAAAGAGCAGGACCAGGAAGCAATTGAGAATGAGTTGAAAAGACAGGATTGGATTAGGCAACAACACGAAGAGATAGAAGCTCTCAGTCAAGGGGTTGGAAGATTGGAACAGGGTTTTGAAGTGGAGTAACAGAAATGTCAGGCACCCGTAAAAGTAGAGCACGGAAAGTGCAAACAAGTAGCACGCACGGTTCTACCGATGGTAGAAAGCAAGGCTGATGCCCGTGAGCCTAAAGGTATGTTCACAGGTGTGGACAGATCCGTAGACCGTGGCGTAGTTCTTGAGAAGCCCGTTAATGGGGACCGTATTGAGCGCGACGAGATACTGTGCCAATGGAATACTAGAGAAGCAGCGAGGCCAGCTGTGGACGATTTGACACAGTTATCCAGGGAGTACGTCGCGAAGGTAGCTCATGCAGAAGCCCGAAGTGGCCCCGAGTCGTCAGACAAGAGCACCTGTGCAGAGTCCAATCGGTCAGGAAAGTGCGCAAAAGCACAATGTAGGCAGGGCACTGCAGTTGGGGTCAGCTCCCAACTATGCGAGCTAAGTTGCGAAAAGGGAAATAGCTGCATTGTTCCTCAGTGTTTGAAGCTCTCCGCCAGTCGAGGTAGCATTGAAAATAATGATTTACCCGCAAATCATTCAGACTGTGCGGTTGAGATGGAAATAAAGACCGATGAAATAAGTGCCGGTCAGCGCGAGATTCAAGCGGAAGGCTTGAAAATGAGCACTAGTAAACTTCCTAGGATGAAACGGCGTCGCAAAGTCGGGAATGCGGCAGACAGGGCAACGCGGCCGAACAAAGGCGCTAAACCCAGTGGGGAGCGCAGTCAAAGAGTTCGAACGGCGCGTTTGTTCCTTGGAATGTTTCCAGATCCGTCCGATCCGCCGGGCGAGAAAGAAAAGAAAGGGCCGTTCGGCACGAAAGTTGACAAAAGCGAAGGTGGTGCGAAGGGGGCAATTATGTTCCCCCTCGATCGGTTCTTTTCGAAGTGTGTTAGGCATGACACTGGAGAGCGAGCCGCTACGGCGACGCGAATCGGTCACGCGCGGCAGCGGAGACGTCGCACGGCGCTCAGAAGGCATGATGCCTGCTTGTGCAGTGTCGAGGGTAGGCAGTGAGGAGATTAACCTAAGTGCCCTTTGTACAACCTCGTTAACACGAAGAGCCCTCAGACCGCGCCCACCTAGAGTACGGCTTAAAATTAGGTCGCAGCCGTAGGCTATTCGGAACGAAAAGCGGCGATACAGGTTTTGTGGAAACATCATTTTGTTTGTTTGTTTCTTTATTTTTAGTGTTTGGTTATACGTTTTGAGATCTCCGAAACTAGAGATCATTTCGATTTGCACGTCTCGAGCTTTGTTTAAATTGTTTGTTTTATAAGCTCATCGATACTCTGAAAGAGATGGCTCGCGCGCCTAAATGTTTGTGAAACTTTTTTTACAACGTGTCATGCCTTTCCAAGCAGATAGGCTTCTTTTTTGTAGGAAATACGCTTGCAGTGTCAAGTACAGGCTATTTGTTGAAGCATGTAGTGGCACGCTTGATTATCACTTCACTTTTTAGAAATGTTCGCGAGCCTTGTAGTGTTAGCGTGTAATTTACGCATGACTTTTGTTGTTGTTTCTTTAGTGTATATCCTATATGGACAAGAAAAAGATTTTTAGTGCGTGATTCGCACGTATTACATGTGAGTTTGTCCGCAAAGTTAAAGCGACTCTTACAGTACATCCATGATGCAAATGGGGCTCGAAATGGCACTATAGCATGTGCGACACTAGCGGATGTAACACTCTTCATCGCGTTTGTGCTGCGTATGATATTTCATTTATCAGTTATTTAGAGCATTTTCGAGTATTATACCTTTGCTCTCTGCAGCACGACGATCTGGTTTTGGTGAACTCCAAGGTTCATGAAAGCTCGCTTTGGCGGCACAAAATTTTGGTTCCAAATTTATTGGTTCAAGCGAAGCCTGGTGGATTTAACGGATTTCGGGCGCTTGAGCGCTATGTGGTGCTTTGTCACCAGGACTGCTCTTCTGTGTCGGAGGTTGCGAGAAGATTGTGAATTCTGGTCTAATCTTAATATTGTGGGCTTCAGCGAAAGTTTGGTGATTTGATGGCTGCTTTGGTGGTATTATTAGATAAGGACAGGTGCGTTGATTTTTTTGCTAGACCCGATGGCTCTCAGTGCGAGCAAGGCGGTTTCCTGTGCCCTGTGGTTCGTGTGTGTGCTTGTGTATTACCAGGGGGAAAGCCACAATGAGGTTAATGCTGGGACCTCATGCTCGAGTGCGTCATCGGCCACCATTTCAAGAAGAAACCCCGAGCTCTCGACCGACCACCGACGCTTCGGCAACCTGACAGCTGGTCACCCTCAGGTCGGATCTTCCGGCGGGGGAGGAGTCTGTTGCGTCCCGAATCGGCCGGGCGCATTCTTTGATTGTTTCCCATCGAGGCAGGCCCTTTCATGAGCGTCGTCCAGACGGCGACAGTGCCAGACACCGACGAGACGGGCAAACAAGCGCCCCAACTCGGCAGTGCCCATTCTTTGGGTGCTTTCCCCGATGCCACCCCTTTCATCAGCGTCGTCCAGACGCTCACTTAGAAGCGACCGACCACAACCGCCACCCTTCGTCAGACGCGGGGTAATGTGCAAAGGCCATTCTCCCGACCCTGGCAAGATGACCGTCGAAGGGCAAGAAACAGGTCACCGACTTTCGTGGAAGGAGTGTCAACCCCCTATTTCCGGATTGCCTCGTCCTTGCTTCGAAGGTGCAATATTAGAGGCGGAGTTCAGCGAACAAGACGGCCTTTCTTATTGGCCGCATCAAGGTCATCGGATTCCCTAGTCGGGTCAACTAGGGAAGACCGATGTTTTATAAGGAGACACCTTGCGTGCAGTGGTGTGTCCTGACCTGTTCTGATATGTGCTCAGACATGTAGTGAGCTGAGACTTTCAAAGTGCTCCCCCCATGGAGTGGGCTTCCATATTTGGAGCTACTGTAAATACTGTAGAATAAACCCTTTTTTCTCTCGCCCTTACTCCCGGACGTACTCATCCCTTTGGCTGAAGGATCACCGGCCTAAACGCTACCCAAGTCTCAACAAACTGGCAGCAGCCGCGGGATAATCTCCAACCCGACCCGCAATACAACAAAGAAAACTTCACCTAACACGGCGTCCCGACCGCAGCCAGTGTGTCACCGAACCTTTAGAATTAGGGTTCATCAGGTAACGTTGTATGAAGAAAGCTAATGCATATCCTTCTCAATAAAGTACATGATTAAATCAATCCTTGTTTAAAAAGTCACATCATCTCACACTACGGGCAATCCATGGTGGGATGCGAAAGCATCGCGGGGTGTGCGCATCGAGTTTCCGTTTCGTTTCACTTGGCAACACAACCCAATGAAAGTTAGAGTGAGAGAATGTATTAAGAATAGAGGAGACGTTTGTACGCGGGTTGTTGCGTCTTTATTTAGAGATCGTACTTGATTACTAGCGTCGATGCGCGCGGTATATTGAACACGATGGCTTTGTGGTCGGTGAAGTGTAGCGTCAATGGGTCTTGCTGCAGAGGGTCAAGTTTGAAATTTGCGAAGACGAGGTGTATGCACGTTCCGCTGATAGTGGTGGGTTGATTGTGATCTTGGGAAATGCATCGCAAAGAGTATACGTCCTTATGTGCTGCACCAGCCAATCGGTTGTCAGTATGTCTACGTTGAAGTCCCCTGCGAGTATGAAGGGCGCGTGTCTGTAGGTCTTGGTGTACTCTACCATGCGCCTTGCGAGGTAAAGTTCGACGATTTCTCTTTAGATGTTGGGTTTCAGATACAGCGATGACGATGTTGTTGTCACCGTGGAAGGATAGTCGGACGGCCGAGTGCTCTCCGTTGTGCCTTTGAGTGGTGACCGGTATGTCTAGGTCCTTTGCATTTGCGTTGAGAGTGCGTTTCACGTATACGGTGACACCACCGACTCGGCTTGATAAGGCTGACGTTCCACTTCGGCGTGCCGAGCCCGTGTTGCTTCCGTAGAAGTTTTCTGCCGACGTTGACGTTTACATTCGGGTTCCCTGGCCCGAAGTTCGGGGTCCGCTTGCCGACGCTGACGTTTACGTTCGGCTTCCCGAGCCTTCCTCTACTCGGCGGCGGTGGCGCTGCCGCTGCAACTAGCTCCTGACGTTGACGTTGTTCATGGCGTTTCGCACATCGTTGCCCAGAGAGAGAATGACGGGAGCACAGCGAACGCGCGCTTTATACTGCGCCGCGACACTTGCGCCGCCTACCGGCGTATCCTTAGAGAGAGAGGGAGAGAGTGAGAGAGAGAGTTATATGCAATGATTTGCTGCGCCTCACCTGTGGCGGAGAAGGGGAGAGGGGAAGAGAGAGCGCACACCTGCGTAGGAGAGCAGAATGAGGGAGAGTTGCGCATGCGCCGTATAGGTGCGGACGCCGCAGAACGGACACTGCCCCGAGCAAAAGATGCTCTCGCATCTAAAACAACAAGTATTTTTGGTAGATGTGTCTGTTGTAGGTAATGTCTGTTAAATAAATAAAATGCAGATATATCTATGTCATAAAGGTATGCTTGTGGGGATGGAGGGTGGGAGCCGTGGTAGGTTTGGTATTGCTAAAAGCGGTCATATACTGGAAACATTTGAGAAACACTTACCTGAGCGTTGCTTTCTACAGAGTCCTTTTCTTTCCTTACGCCTGTTCACTATTAATGAGTCGGCTCCTTCTTTTCCACCTTTGTTATACATGACCGTTGATGAAGGAAATAACTAGGAGGAAAGATTGCGCAACACAATTGAAGCCAAGACAGTCGGCCCAACATGAGTTCGTGTCGCCGTAAGTTTAAGAATCTTCTAGCGCCGCGCTAACCGCTCTGGACAAGCGCGGGTGCAACGACATGTGGCTGCCTCAATCGCGCGTTGCAACGAAGACCATAAATATACGCGTTGCGATAAGCGACTGTAGCTGCACAAGCATATTTGGAGACAACGTGAAGCAGTGCGATTCGCGAAGAACTTGAACAAGTGGGCGTCAAATAAAACTTACCTGGGACGAAACACACTGGGCCGAATGCGCCGAGCAGAGGGGCCCGGGTATGGCTGACTTTTTGGGAGAGAAAAGGCGAAGTGGATGGCATCATGGAGAGTGGGCTTGTGAAGACTGGCTCCATGTCGTAATACTTCATCTTAGTTTATTTACTTTTCCCATGTACTACAAATAACCTAGCGCCCACACAACACACATTGTAATGTGTGTACGCCAATATGAAATATGTGAAGCTAAACAGCTACAATACCAACATGTCTTACGCTGCTCTCTTCATTCGTTCCGTTTTGACTCATGTGGAAAAAAGGCATAACTAATATTGTTTAATACGATACAAGCGGTTTTCTGCATCGCAGAATGAACCATAAATCAAATAATGGAAATGAACGTTTTTGTGACATAGTGGGTAACTTGGGCAATTATGATATGATAGTCATTATCGTCCGTCAGTGCCCGCTGTCTTCGCACATGTCAGTGCTCGAAAGCGAGAATATAAATTCTCTGATTCTGTCCCTTGAAAACCAGGCTCAGGAAGACCTCCAGCGGCTGTCCAGCACATATACAGTGAGCTGGTGGTGGCACACACGGATGTAGCTGTAGTTGTAGATATGCATGTTGCTTGCCAACAGTTTGTCCTTTAGACCCCCCCAGGTGGTAGCTAACAATATTGTTTCACGAGCTGATAACCATTTGCTCCCTTTACATACCAGCCCAATTATCAGCTCTGTAAAACAATTGTACAGCATCATTGACCTGCTCCCAGAGCCTTAGAGTATCACCGGCGACTTTAGCGCGCATAAAAGCTTCTGGGAGATTCCCGGTGTGACAAGAGAAGCCGAATGATTGGAAACTTTCTTGTAATCTCACGCTCGTACCTCTTTAATAAGTGAGAGCCTACTTACTACAGAGTCTAGCATACTTCATATTATTCAACTAAATTAGCATTTCCTTCTGCGGTCTTCCTAGCCTTCTTAGGAAACAGCGCAATAATAGAGACTAAGAAAGAATAAGAAATTTTTGTAACGTCAAATTGAATACGAATGCCCTCCAAATGCGCCTCGATGGAAACTTGCCTCCGCCGATAGGGAACATTTTATCCAGTCTACTTACTTACCGCGATATTTTATTACCGATTTTAATATACGTGCCGCTATAGTGCATTTTACTGGTTTTATCATCAACGCAGTAAACGCACATCAAAAACACGTGGCAACTCATGCAAAAGACGAGTTCGTTGGTATAATCACGACTGCAAGAAGACGCGAAAGAAACAAAATAATGCACGGGGCATACACCGACGATCCCAAACCACAGAACATCGGATCGAATGCAAACATTAAATCACAGCCCTGAAGTTGGACAAGACGACTAGATAGGAGGGCAAGCTGCAAGAGGTTATATCGTGCATTAGCTCGTCCACACAGGGAGAGAAAGTATGGAATGGGCTAAGGAATCTTAAGGGGCAGCAAATCCACCAGTTGGCCCTAGTGGATTGACGAAGGAAACAAGTTGGTAGACCAGGCCGATGCTTTCGAGCGTGCGTGTAGCTCGATCACTATTCGCAGTCACTTCTGAAATACAAAGCAATAGCGTAAATTAAGCTAGCTAATTGTATTTGTAGCCTAAATGAACCTTATAACCGGTATTTCAGCGTTGCTGAGCTGAAAGCTTTAATGATCACATGTCAGAGCCCTGCACCGGCTCCTGACAGAGTTATGTACGATATGATTAAATACCTTCAGACAGACACGCATATCACTTTACTCGCACTTTTTATAAGTATCTGAGCCGCTGGGCATCTTACATACACATGGAACGACGCGATTGTCGCTCCGGTTTTGAAACTGCGTAAAGATACTGCCCCAGTAACAAGCTATCACCCGATAGCGCTAACAAGTTGCCTCTGAAAGTGGTTTAAAAAAATGATAAATTGTCACTTTTACCTTTTCTTGAATCCTACAAAATGCTTGATCCATACATTGTGGATTTAGCGAAGGCCGGCCGGTAACCTCGTGCTTGTCGACGCTGAAATTCGTGATTTTTTTCATAAACAATTAATTTTATAGTTATTTCTTAACATCGGAAGGGGCCTGACACTACGCGGCACTGTGGAATTCTTTGAAACCTCTGAAGAATAGGTATTCGAGGAAACATGCTAAGTATTATCGAGAGTTACTTATCCAAACGAACTTTCCGCAGTAAAATTAGATAACGCATTCTCACGTCCTTGTGCGCTGGAAATCAGGGTACTTGCAGGAATGCGTGCTCAGCTCTACGCTTTTCATTGTGAAAAGGAACACGCTCCGGTTTCTCATCCCCTCCAGCCATTGTCTATTTTATCTACGCAGACAATGTACAGATAGGTTTAAAATCATGTAACATTGCAGTCGTTGAGAGCAAGTTTAGCTTGGGCTGAAGAAAGTGTCCAAAGGGGCAGAAAATAATGGGTTCAAGCTCCATCCCCATAAAAGGTCCTGTCTCCTCTTTAAAGGCACGAGTTGCAAGGACAGCACATTCTAGTGCAACAAAAAAAAACTACTACTTTTGGGCATCATACTCTATTCACAACTAAGCTTCATCCTCCACATTAAATACCTCACGACCAACTGCTTAAAAACAATGAACATTCTGAAAGTTCTGTCGCAATTGGGCAGTGCCAGAAGATGCGAATGAATCTGTGCTCGAGTCTTAAGCGAGCGGGTTAAGACTACTGTGCTGCGGTGTATTAGTCTGCTACACATAGCACGCTAAAGATGCTCGACCTTGTCCTCTAGTCCGCCGTTTAGACATCCGAGTTGCCACAGGAGCCTTAAGAACAGTCCCCGTAGTAAGTCTTTATGTCGAATCCAATGAGTAGTCACTCCATCTGCAAAGGTGGCACTCTAGTTTTACTTCTTCTTTTCTGAAAGTACACTCCAACCCTGAACATCCTTCTTACCCAAGTATAAAAGATTTGACATATTCCACACTCTTTCATAACCGACCTGCAGTAAGAGAGCGCTTCTCTTTTCCCGTGAGGAAACTCGGTGCAGAAATGGGTTGCTCACTCCTTCCACAAGGTAGGATGGCCCCAGAGAAGCTGTTACCTCCATGGCAATGGCAGGTCATAGAATGTGACACATCTTTTGTAGAAATCACAAATACGCTCATGAGATGCACCTCTGTATGCACTTCCTGGAAAGCAAGGAAATGTACTCTTGCCCTGAACTTTATACCGACGCATCGAAGTCACATGCCGGCGCATTTTATGCAGCAGTAAGGTCCGTCCTCGGTGCTCTGCGTCTGGAAACAAGTACCTTTACGGCTGAGGCCTATGCACTACTGTCGGCTCGGAAGCACATCAAGCAAATAAAAATAAAACAGGCGACTATATTTTCTAACTGTTGTCAAATCGTTCATGTCTCTGCGATAGCAGAGGAATCCTGTGGTCAATGAACTATTTTCAATCGTGTGCGCTATGTATGCATCTAAGCAGCCTGTCGTAAAATGTTGGCGTCCAAGGCACAGAGGCATAGTGGGTAACATGCTTGAAGACAAACTTGCTACATCCATAGCAACTTTGAGCCTGTAGCTTTACCGTAGCTATTTCTCTCACAGTATTGAAGCCTTTCTTGTGGCAGAACCTGCGAAAGTACGTAGAAATAAGGTTGGACACTCAAATATCAAGTAAACATAATTTAATCAATCCCCATCTAGCTAACTGGGCGTCGAAAACAGAAGTGCGACGAACTGATATCCAGTCCTGTCGACTGAGAATAGGGCAAACATATGGTACCCATTCTTGCATCTTGCCTTGCAGTGAACTTCCCATCAGTGGTAGATGTAGTGAGAGACTGACGGTACTTTTCGTCATCGTGGAGTGTCAGGAAGCGGGAGATCAAACGAAAAAGGCACTTTCCTCTCGCGTACCACCAGCACATTCCCCTCCATCCGGAAATGTTCTTGGGTCAGAAGCGTCTTTGGAAACCGAATAACTAATGAAGTGGTGCTACCTGTAATTAGACCGAAACATTCATAGCACATCCTCTCACCAGAGGACTCCACTGAAAAACCGTTTTGCGGAGCACGTACCCCTAAGGAGGCTTTGCGTTTAAGGGACATGGTGAGGCAAGTGTGCTACTGACGTTGATAATTTTTATAATATATTGGCATTCAATACATATCCTTTTCGCACCCATATAAGTCATTTTCATTGTTTTAACATGTATATATGTTTGAAGAACTTATACAGAAACCGATTTTAGGCCCATAGAGGGTCACTTTACATTTACTCTTTGTCATGGACCACACAATTACTAGTTAGCTCATGGCGCACATTTCAAAATATCATTTATCACGCACGCACACACACACATGCGCGCGCGCGCGCGCGCTGCGCTCTCCCTATTGGATCACTCTCTACCAGCTCGGTCTCCAGAACCTCCAAAGCCTACCGGCCAGGAATGTCGAATCGCGTGTTGAAGGGATGGGGACGCTCTAGGACGGGATTAACTTCAGTTTTATTCTACACGTTTGCATTATCTGAGAAGAGACAAACATGAAAAGAAACATGAATTCATCTCGAAGGAGCTACGGCAGCAAAACGGCCACTACTCTCGAAGTCAGGAATCCTCTCAAACATCGGCACTGCTGCTTTTAAACACTTTTTCCCACGTGGAGGAAAAAGGTGCTGGAAAAAATGAGGAGGACGCTTAAGCTTCGCCGTTAAGAGCGGAACGCGATAGCATTCGAAGATACCCGCCGTGGTTGCTCAGTGGCTATGGTGTTGCGCTGCAGAGCACGAGGTCGCGGGATCGAATCCCGACCACGGCGGCCGCATTTCGATGGGATCGAAATGCGGAAACACCTGTGTACTTAGATTTAGGTGCGCGTTAAAGAACCCGAGGTGGTCCAAATTTTAGGGAGTCCCCCACCACGGCGTGCCTCATAATCAGTTCTTGGTTTTGGCACGTAAAACCCCATAATTTAATTAAATTTTAGCATTCGAAGATTCCTGACTCTTTGTCAGGTATTCGCAGTGAAATTTGTAGCGCGCACAATAGACCGCCCATAGTATGAAATTTGTATACGCGCACTTAGGAAGAAGAAGAACAAGTAGTTTATTGATTTGAAAATGTAGAGAGGTCGGCCGGAATATAGAGCATCTGGCCTGCTACTCTACGTAAGGGAAGGGGGAAGAGGGGAAGAAAGAGGGTCACAATGGGGGATGATAATGGGAGGAACTAGGTGAAAGGACACATTGCATAAATGATTATCACAAGCGTGAGTCCAGGCCCGTGTCGCTTTAGAAACGTGAAAAAGCACGCATCGCCTCTATTGTCTGCCAACTCTGTGGCCCTGCGCCTAGCAAGAGGTCCTCCGACAGTGCTCTATTATATAAGCCTCAAGGTGGCTGCCAGTGTGAGTCTTTCGCGCACATACTCAGGGCACACCACGAGAACATGGTCTATTGTCTCCATAACACCACACATTGAACATTCCGGGGACGCACATAGGAATCGCGTCGATGAACTTGCTGAGAAGCACAGCGGTGTATTGTCAACGTTTGGATCGCTTATAAAACGGCAAGCACACTTCGCGGGACGAGAAGACGATAAGCCACACCCCCTCATATTTCGTGCATACGTGCACAGGTTGCTTGAAGGCCAATGGTACGCAGTTTGACCTCGTTAGGTCAACACTCCCCGCCATCTAGCACAAGAGCTTTGCAGCGTGTGTGTGATGGCGAGTGATTTCTTGTATGTAGCCGCCGCAGCAGGCGCTTGGCTGGCCCTTTGTAGCACACGCACGCACGCACGCACGCACGCACGCACGCACGCACGCACGCACACACACACACACACACACACACACACACACACACACACACACACACACACACACACACACACACACACACACACACACACACACACACACACACACACACACACACACACACACACACACACGCGCGCGCGCGCGCGCGCGCGCGAGCTCTTAGGACCGGCGGCACGCTATGCTGAGTGGTGCGCTATAAGAAAGGTGATGACGTTGCCACTGGGCTCATATGATAGCGCTGTAATCACTGCGCACAGACCTGTCATCAACATCAGCCTATACTATGTCCACTGCAGGATGAAGGCCTTTTCCTCTGATCTCCAATTACCCTTGCCTTGCGCTAGCTGATTCCAACTTGCGGTTGCAAAATTCCTAACTTCATCACCCCACCTAGTTTTCTGCCGTCCTCTACTACGCTTCCCTTCTCTTGGTATACATTGTGTAACTCTAATGGTCCACCGGTTATCCATCCTACGCATTACATAGCCTGCCCTGCGCCATTTCTTCTGCCTAATTTCAACTAGAATATCGGATATCCCTGTTTGTTCTCTGATCCACACCGCTACCTTCCTGTCTCTTGACGTTAGGCCTAACACTTTCGTTCCATCGCTCTTTGTGCGGTCCTTCATTTGTTCTCGAGCTTCTTTGTTAACCTCCAAGTTTCTGCACCGTATGTTAGTACCGGTAGAAAACAATGATTGTACACTTTTCTTTTCAACAACCGTGGTAAGCTCCCAGTCGAGATTTGGTTAATGCCTGCCGTATGCACTCCAACCCAATTTTATCCTTCTGTAAATTTCTTTCTCATGATCAGGGTCCCCTGTGAGTAATTGACCTAGATAAACGTACTCCTTTACAGACTCTAGAGGCTGGCTAGCGATCCTGAATTCTTGTTCCCTTGACAGACTATTGAACATTACCTTTGTCTTCTGCATGTTAATATTCAACCCCACTCTCACACTTTCTCGATTAAGGTCCTCAATCGTTTGCTGTAATTCGTCCCCATTTTACCTGCACAGACCGGTACTCACGTATTATTTGATAATACTTCGCAGGCTGTCTTTTACACGCGGTAAAAAAGAGCCACGCAGAACAAAGTCAGAGGTACTTAGGTGTCCCTACGTGGATGAATGCGAAAACATTGCGACGGCCTCGTTCGCGTATTTGCGCGGACGTCCAAAGCAGCCGGGCGCAGCTACTGACTGAAATATCGAAGGTTCGGAGCGCATGACAGAACTCACCAAAATCGCTGCACCGACTGGCAGCGCAGCGATGCGCGAGGCTATACAGGGTGTCCCAGCTATCACGCAGCACAACTTAAAAAAAGAGGAACGGCGTTACGCGAAGCCAAGCTAGTGCGCATTGTTTCCAGTACAGTGGAGTAGCCGCCAGTAATTTTTTCGTTACTGAGATTTAATTAGTGTCTTGTAATTAATTTTCTAACTCGAGAAATAACGTTCTAATTATCAAAGTGTCAATGACAAAGTTGTAGAGCAACATGAAAAACTCCCGATACAGCTTTCTGTTGCTCAATACGTGCTACATAAATGTGTTTTTCTGAGTGCGAAATGAGCCGCGCGAATACACGCAGAATTGCCGCGCGACTGGCCGCTCGAGGCGCTTTGCGTGTATTCGCAGGCATCTTTCACGCTCAGAAAAACACATTTATGTAGCACATATTGAGCAACAGAACGCTGTATCGGGAGTTTCATGTTGCTCTACAATTTTCTCATTGACACTTTGATAATTAGAACATTACTTCTCGAGTTAGATAATTAATTACAATTAACTAATTAAATCTCAGTGACGAAAAAATTACTGGCTGCTTCTCCACTGCACTGGAAACAATACGCACGAGGTTTGCTTCGCGTAACGCCGTTCCTCTTCTTTTAAATCGTGCTGCGTGATAGCTGGGACACCCTGTATATTCTTGACACAGGCCGGTCCCCGGCCATAATCTCCTATACTTGTTTGTCACCATGAAGTCCTCTTTCTCCCTGTCTGTATATATATTCATGGCGACAATATATATATTTATATATATATATATATATATATATATATATATATATATATATATATATATATATATGTTGTGTGTTTGTGTTTCTCTGTGTTTATTGTACGCCGGAACTAGGGGTGGCAACTTCACAGGCTGAAAAAAAAAAATCGCCGCCCCTTCCACTCCGTGAAGATGACCGAACAGCAAAGTTGTTCATTCGCGCGGGCGCTTGGCTCCATCGTGCGAAGACCGCGCTGCAGACACCTTATACTGCTTAACTCCCGAGGAAGAAGCCGCCCGACGTGAGCGCCAGGAAAAGCTTGCTCACGTCGTGAGGAACGCGTTAGGAACGCCATCACCCGTGGACGACTTCAAACCCTAGCGCCTCTCCTCCTTCTCCACGGCGTGCGCTCCAATTCGTCGGCTCCTCTCTTCCCGGCGAGCGGGTCACGTGAGCTTTACAGCGATGCTCCTGCATGACAGCGGCCGTCATCGCCGGCGCATGCTAGACTAAGAACAGCTCCGCTGTTAAAAGCAATCCACTAGCACACAAAAGGGGTGACCAAGCAGGCAGTGCAGTTAATCAATCTGCATGGACGAGCCAGTCCGTGCAGTACGTGCGTGAGTGCTCTCCTCATGAACTTATTAACTACTGTGGCTCTGTGTTTATTATTTGTTAGCGGTGCTTACATAGCGGTAAACGATTTTATAATGCTTGTCGCGCTAACGACTGGCAGATTTTCTTTAATCTGCAAAAAACACCGCTGAACATGCATACAACCGACAATCCTTATTAGACTAAATATATCCAGACTGTCGAGTCATCCCAGCACGAGCGTGGAGTACTTACAATGACGGGGTTGCCCATCTTTCAAAGAACACTACAGTGAAGAGAATACCGCCGATAGCGGGACCGGCTCAGAATCTTTCGTCATATTGTTGTTACAGAGTGGCGCATTTCCTTCCGAACCGGTTGAATCCGCACTGAAGAGACCGAGCTACAGGTGCTCAAATCGCCAGAGAGCTCTCGTGCCATACGGCGTCGATAACACGGCTCCGTTGTTTCTTAGCGGCCGGGAATTGTAAGATCATCGCTTGGCGGAGAAGCACGTGTCTCTGTTACTGTATATCTCGCACGGCGATTTAAAGGAAATAATCTTCCTCGCACTTGGTGCTGGCGCTACCGAAAGAGGCGAAGAGAGGAGGGTCGCATCGATGAAACGGGAGACGCTCCGTATCTTGTTACGCTTACGTGTTTGGCAGAGGGAGCTTCCGATCGAAAGAAGGATCGAGGGTGGGGGGGATCAATTGCACAATACGGAGAGCATGCAATGGGGCAGCAATTCAGCTTGTCAGTCAAACTGCGATCGCCTCTACTCTGGGACGTGCGAAAACGTTTTGCACGGGAACACGGGACGGCTGACGCAGGAACTTGAAGAATGCGAACGAAAAGTTGGACTCCGGTAAGCGGCCTGCACACTCGGCATTTCTATTGGGGTCGGCTTTCTCACTGCACATTCTTTAATTCGGATGGCCGGTCTGTAGCAGAAAATATTCCAGGTAGGCTAGAAAATTTTTCACAGCAGTTACGAAGCCGGAACGATTCGCGCTTTTACATAAAACACTTCTCAAGAGGCGCCGCCAAAGGAGGTATTATCTCCTCTTCCATATGTGGTAAAAACGATGGAAGAGACAAGTGTTTTCCTTTATGTATTACACTGTTTGTACGAATGCAACAGTCTACACTAAAATTTTCCTAATATTGCGTTGGGTTTCAGTATGGCTTTGAATATCTGAACTTGTATGTTATGTTCTCGAATCCAGACACATAATACTCATTGACAATGCATGTGCCCAACAAAATCGAGATTTACGCTTAGGAAGATACCAATAAACAAAGCTCTATTCATAAAAACATTCTTATTTTACAAATGTCCCTTTGTGAGCAAAGGCCGCTGGCAAAAAGCTCTTAAAAATGAAAACATTGTGTATTTAGTCTTGGCATATTGACCAGCTGACGTGTTTTGTGTCCAACTGTGTCGAAATTTAGTGTCATTTGTGTAGGATACAGACCACGAAAGAAATGTGGCGCTTACTGCATTTGAAGTTTCTTCGAAGCTATCTTTCTCTGGAATTTTTCAGGAAGAAAGGATTGACACCTAAATTGGCAGATTTAATTATGACTAAAGCTTTAGCCGCTGCTGCCTCGGAAAAGTTCACAGATATTTGTTTTATGAATTGGAATCGAGCGTTTTACGAAAAGAAATTCTTCGTGTCCGTACCCGTATATCCTTAATGGTCACTTCCGTGATTCAAGAATACTGCGGTGAATTGCGCGAAGCAGGCAGAAATCACACCAATGAATCAATTTATCTCTCAGCAGCGGAAGTGTTTTTTTAGAGGTTACTTCATGCAAATGAGTAATGTGCATTTTGGCGTCGACCTCTACGTCGCATGGGACGCATGTACACTGTCCAACTCAAATACAATTTGCAGAGATGAGCTATTGAATTAGGTTTGCTTACTTCCTTGACGTCAAGCGATTTGGCCTGTTTAATGCGGTGTCATGCGGGTATGGAATAAAAACTATGGAGATCCGACGCACAGATTGCAATCGATGTGAAGCGGAGATTTCGTGAATGGGTAGATAAACGGTCGTACAATTATTCTTTATTCGCATCGTATGCGCCGTCTGATTATTTGCAATGTTTATATTTATGCTCCGCACTGGCAGAGTTTTAATGTCATACAATGTTTATTTATGCTGGATGTTTCTACGAAAAGTTTAAGTAATATTTGAAAACAGCCATTCGTAAATAGGACGGTTCCGATGGAGACATTGTGTGAGCAGTGGTGACCATTGATTGGTCGCTCATTAACAAAATCAAGTAATTTACTTTTCAAGTTTTAATTTCAGCGAACGCATCGTACAAGCCATATGTCGAACTTTTGGATCGGGGAAAATGCGATTGCCTGCGGAACTGTGGCACGACAAACTACGAAAGCGCCCGAAACAGAAACTGCCAGGTTGCAGCGCGCTCGTACCACTCTGCACCCAGCGGCGAGAAACCAGCGCGCTGCGACAGCCTGGAGCACGGAGCCGTAGCGTGCTCGCTGCCCGACGCTGGGTGACGTAAACAGAAAGTCAACCCGATGGGCGAAGCTGGCCACGAGAATGGCGATGAAATAGACGAGATGTGCAGTTGTCTTACTTTTTGTGCCAGATAAGTGGTGGGTACCTGCTGGGCTACCTTCAGGAACTCTCCGTTATCGATGTGATAAGGTTACGTAAAGGTTGGATTCAAGTATAAGGTTTATGAAACGCTTTAAGGCGCTGAGAAGGTAAGGAGGGCGAAATATAAGTACACAATTGGTTTGTGATTACAGCCCTAAGAAACACTGTCTTTTGAATGTATTTTTCGCTTTCATAAGGCAGTCAGTAATAAGAACTGACTTGAAAAACGATTATGCATCTTAGAGTTTTTCAGTTCTCAGCAAGATCTGCGTAGTAACCAACGTGCGATGACTTGCTCGGCAACCAATGCAACAGTGAGAAGACGAACAAAAGTATAGCCACCACTGGGATTCGAACAAATGACCATCCGGCACAGGGCACTTGAGTGGTGGGCGCGCTGACCACGGTGGTATCGCACAGCTATGGTGAATGACAATTTGTGGGCCTTATTCCGTGCTACAGAGACAATAAGAGTGGACGTGTCTTTGAGTGTGTTTGAGGGACCAAAACAGGCAATACTGTGGCGTACGAGTATGGCTGTGAGCGTATCGAGAAGATATGTTCATTAGAAGATGGTGGTGTTGGCAAAGTCGGTAGTGCCCGCTGTGAGTTCAACTGAGCGGGGATTGTCGCTGAAGTCATCGGATCGCTTTTATCTTTCACTTATTCACGATGCATGATATTGAATGCTTTTGATGGTTTTGCGGATGAACAGTCGGAAGCAGAGTGACGACCGCCATATTCGACCTGTATACTTCAAGGTGCTATACTAGATGCGGAGGCACTACTTCGATGATGCCCTCCAGTACAGCTGCGTGATGCGTACACTTCTAAGACGCCTGACTAACACTGAATATGTCGGTCCCTGAGCGCACATGAATCTGGTTATTCCAGGCCTAGACACAGTGAACTCCCGTTCAATGCGAAATACATTTTTATAATCAGACAAATTTACACTTACGGGACTTCAGCGATTTGTAGGCTTTCATTTCTGCGAGGGTGACAGTGTTCGCGGGCAACACAACATAGCTAACGATGTCGTCACGAATAATCGCCAGAAAGACGCTGGCATAGGCAGTCGTGCCCGCTGCAGGTATCAAATTTGCTGATCAATGTTGTCGCTGTGCCGCGTTTTTCCCTCGTCGTGGGAACGCGTTGTTACGATCAGCTGTGAGCAGTATAGCGCATGGAAACATTGCTTACTCGAAGTTGGCGGCATTCTGAGCGAAAGGCTGGGACGCTGGTGTCATACGAACACTGCCATTTTACCGCTGCCGTCCCGGTCCGAGCCGTTACAGGGGTTCATAAAAATGGCTGCTGCATGAACAAGCCGGTGCATGTAACGTCGCATGCATGCCATATATAGCGGGTCAGCACTTTGATTCAAGGCGACCGCTCAGTTCTCATTTCTGTCTTCCGTGGCTCCGCATGCCTCCCCACGCTTCCATTTTCAACGCCTAACCTGAAGTCAGCGTTTGTTTTCTGTGGCTTTCATTGGTCGCAGGAGCCCCGGGATGAGCCCTTGAAGCCCGTGGCCAAGAGCGATGAGTCGGCGGAGAAAAAGGAAGAGGCAGCGGATGCTGGAAGTCCTCGGCATGCCACGCCATCTTCCGGCCCCGACGGTTGCCTAAGCTGGTTCATCGCTGCGCTCTGCTTCCTGCTAAACCTGCTCTTCTCCTCCTTGTTCCGCTGCGGCGGACTCTTCTTCACCTCGATCATGAGCACGTACGAGGCAACACGCGGCTATGCCTCCCTTCCGTTGAGCATGTACAGCGGATTCACCAACCTATCCGGTGAGACAGAGCCCTGGACGCATTATAGAGCTGCCAAGTGTAGGTTCTCTCTGATTAACACCTCTCTCTCTCTCTTTCTGTGTCTCTGTTCTTCCGTTATGTCTGTTTGCCTAGAGGGTCAAAAGTGATTTCAGGGGTCACTGTGCACTATAGCTGCAAGAAAGCGATTGTCACGGCCTAGCATAACATGCGTTTCGATTGGTTGGGTAACAAGGCTGCTGAGCGTTAGTGATGGTGGTGTAGTGTGTTGTTTTCCTCTGATACGAAGCCACGCGCATAAGACCTACGTTTAGAATAGAAAGGCACAAGGATGTGCTGGCGCTATTGCTGGCACTAAAGCTGTATTAGCCGACGTCAACTGGTGCCTATGTTCGGCCGTGCGGAGCATGCAGAAATATATGGCAGCAAACCTCCCGCACATGACGTCATCGTGATTTATATCACCCTAACATATATTGTTAAATTGTTGCAGCTAGGCAACACTCGTGAAGCCACGGCTTCTGCGCCGTTCGCAATCGGTGGTATTGTCAAGGATGGAGGTCTGTCAAAATTTCGAGGAAAAAAAATCGAAAGAAACTGTGAAAATATAAGCTTAGTGGTGCGCTTTCCAAAGTTGAATGTTGGTCTAATTCTCTAACCAGTTCAATTTGCTTTCAAAAATTTTGACAGAACAATACGCCACGCGAAATGCCTAAGCACAAACACGAAAACTGCACGTATATAAGTATGGTTGTGTGGGCTTCACTCAAAATGAATGGCCTGCACATGTGACCGTTGTTTTGTTTGCGCAAGTGGCATACACTTACGATGGATTCTACCAAGAGGTACTTGGACAAAATTCGTTTAAGAGAATAACAATAAAGGCAAACTGATGTACTGATCGAGTAAAGGCGTATTATTGAACAGTGCATCTTCAGATGTGCTACTGCCGGCGAACTCAAAAATATTAGATATAAAAATGAGGTGTCAAATAAAATTGCTTTTTTAAAGAGTGGTGATGCGAGCCAGGAATTAAATATTCCATAGCCTTACAAAACATTCCGACGGCTCTTCGCCAAGGTGTCAGCTCCAAAGGAAAGGCGGTGAAGAATTAACACATGAACTCTGCGCTTGTGTTTTGTCCCACATTCACAGCCTTCGTTCTCTGGCGCTGTTTTATGTTTTATGAACATGAACGAAATATAACCCAAGCTGCCAACCTGCCGTACACTCAGCACTACTGGAAAAATGACAACTTGTAAAAATGGGCAAGTTGGTAAACCTTATTGATGTGATTGGAGAGCAGAAACGAAGGACGAATAACAGAGGTGCTTGCATTTCATAATGTTATTCTTCCTTTGTCAGTTCCTGCGCAGTAGTCACTTCAATACGGGAAAAACGATCGATGCATCGGCTCGCCTTACCCTTACTTATTGAGCCTGCCAACAGAGTTACTTCCCCGGTGCACCAAGGCTGCACCGCTGTTGCATTCTGTACACCGCTCTCAGGGCGCTTCACGGCACCCGGTGTATACTCCCTTGCTAGCGTAAGAGGGACAGTGGTAGAATCGAAAGCTGGGCGAGTTGGTAACTGTTGGTAACTATACTGTACCGTGCACAAACGACGAGTGCAGAGGCTGGTTAAGAGGGCCTGTTTGTTAACGTGCCCCTGTCATCGCCTTCAGTGCGTACTGCAGCGTAATAAGGAGCTTCAGTGGTGGTACCGACCGCGTTGCAGGACACAGAAACCGGACGCGATAATTCGGGCGCTCGTGGCGCGCCTTCACGGCTGTCATTTGTATCGCAGGTCTCGTTGCGGGACCACTAATCCACTGGTTTGGCGTGCGCGTGGCGGCAGTGCTCGGCGGCCTACTGATGGCCACGGGCTGCATGATTTCCTACTTTGCCACCGGTGTACCCTTCCTCGTCGGTTCCCTGGGAGTCCTTGCTGGTGAGAACGCTTTCATTCGAGCACGTCAAAACAACATTTTCGCTTTGTTCAGGGGCCTTCGACGTTTTACCAATACTTACTAATGTTCGGATACATCGCTGTCACGCGCAGGTCGAGCGCTTGGTAGGAAACAGATAAAGGTCTGTTTAGACAGCAGCTTTCGTTCATAAAAATGCATATTACTATTATTGTTCTTTAGTAACATGAGCGGACTTCGCGAGGAAAGTAATTGATGAACAGTGCTCCCAGACCACTTTCTGCTGCCGCAGAAATGTAAAATAATGTAAAATAATGTACACTTGGTCATGTACAACGTGTCATGTGCAATGTACAATGTGTCATGGCTTGTGGGTTCTGTAAATAGGAGCTTGCTTTCATTTGGTTGCGCAGGCCGAGCTGGAGGCTAGCTCGTTGTCATTTTAAGCCAGTGTTAAATGCTGACTCACGAAGACGTTGACTTGCCAACTTGACCGAAAACGGCGCTACAATATTTCAGAAAGTGATGTGAACAAAGTGTTGACTCGTATCAAGTACCGTTCAGTACACGCATGTTGTCATGTTCTGGAACAACATGCATGCATGCATTCGAGTTCTGTATGGTCGTCTAACATAAAATAATTCCGTTTTGATTTTATTCCAATCTCCTGACGTAGAATATATGAACCGTCGACGCAAGCATAGGACGGTGACCCGGAGCGTTGCTTCAACAGCCCAGTCAAAAGCTCTACTCGTTTTTAGAAGCGTGCGGGCACCAGCGATTACGCTGGAAGCTTCGACGGCTCATGCATAAAAGCTGACGCGCTTGACCCGCTGATGAGATTTCGGCGATCCCCGACTGTGTTTGCCGCTATCGTTATGCTTTGAACGTCACTTGCCTTTAAACAGTTAGTTAGTCATTCACAGTTTTGCTACTCTGTTCTTGACCGTCACTACAACGTAAAAATATGAGCAGTTTAGAATAGATTTGCGTAATGGTTCCTCTAGTCGCACAAACTTGTTTGTTAGCAGAAGTACGACTTGGCTGAATTTCTAGGTCCATCTAAACAAAAAACGTTACATAGACACGAAGTGTTGCCAGAATTCTACATAAACGACTGTTGTCCTAACATATACTAAATATAATAAATATGTAATAAACCTAACATATAATAAATATTGTAGATGGGCGCCTGAGCGATTTTGAGCATTGAAGTTTCTCTAAACTGTGACAGAATCTGAGTATTGAAGTGCTCTCCCGCTGTTCCGTCGCCGACATTCGCCTGCTCTCGTTTGGCTCTAGCCGAAAATATAACGCCCACAATCAGAATGTCATGGCCCTCCAAGAACGGCTCACACTATGAAAAAATGTAGCAGATCGAATGTGTCCTGTTGGAATCTATATACAGCGAATATAACGAGGCAGAGTTCCTGCGCAACTTCTCCTCTGGTTAAAGGATGCCCCGAACGAGGAGCTCTGCAATGCACTGCATCTTTGAATGCAACCAGTGTTATCGAAGTTGAAAGAGGCGCATGGGTTGGGCCTCGTTTAAAGTCAGAGAAGCGCAGAGCAAAATAAGTTTTCAGGCAAAACTCGGGAACATGGATCAAAATATGTGGTCGGCTGAAGTGCACAAGCATGTCTGCCTAAATAGCGTGGACACAGAATAGAGAAAGGTAAAGAAATTTGGCACCAAGTGCAGGGTAATTGAAACTGTAACTAGACAACCACGATTATTCAGAAAGAAAATGAGAGAAACAGACACAGCGAATTGGATGGAAAGAATGGAAAAATAAGGACCGCGGAGATTTACACGAATGAGAAAGAAATGATAAAAGAAGAAGCTTTAAGGGAAAATCTGTAAGATAGCACGAAGGGAAGGGCTTTGCTATTTGAGGCTCGAGCTGGTTGCCTACGGAAAAAAAAACATAATGGAGCCGATATTCGCAATTAGATGAGGCATGTCCATACGGCAGCAAAAATCCGGAGACCACTCAGCACATCGTAGTGGAATGCGAAGGGATTCACCCAGCGAGATCTGTACGTAACGCACAACCTCAGAAGCGCTTGGAGACGGAAGAATTGCAAGTGTCTCAAGAGAAACAGAAGCAGTGCTACAACCTCCGTCACCATGATGTCTATTTTGCGCCCGGCACCCTAGTGTCGCTTTGGTGACCATCTCGTAAAGTTAGGCTTTGTGAAAAACTGCTCTCCTGTTACACAGAACCATATCGCGTCCTCCCGCCAAGTGGCCGATGTCACCTATGAAATCATTCTAACCAAGCCCACTACATCCTCCGTTGTGACAACCAGTGACATTGTCCACGTCGCCAGACTCAAGCGCTACAGCTGTCCACGCGTCAGAGATATAACAGCACCGGGACGGCGCTTTTGCCGCCGTGGGGTAGTATTACCATACCATCGATAGATGCTCGAGACGACCCGCCGCAAGAAAGAAATCTCTTTGGTGTGTGTCTTTCCACACGTAACAGTATCAACCGGTCAACAGTCGGGATAAGCTAGTGACGTTTAGAGTATTGGATGAAAAAAAGCAGGGGAGAGACTGATACGACCGGATCCATTAAAGCCATTGGCAATGGTACAGGGTAGATAAAGAAGATTAAAGAGATGTATACAGGTATGCTAGAAGAAAAAGAATTGATATCATACCTGAGTAAGTCAAGCAGGCTAGGTGACTATTTGTCCCCACACCGTTACAAAGGGGATATGCGTAAATCATCATCCTTATCACGTGAGGGCATTTCCTCCGGTGCCCTCACTCCCGTCTCATCGCGCCCGTCGCCCTATCCACCAGCGGCCAACGACCCGCATGCGCAGCCCGGCTTCCCCCCTTTTCCTTCCACTGCTGCGGGCGAAGTAGTGGGAGCGATCGCTCCTATACGGCGCCGCTGTCCCGCAGCCGAGCGTGAGCTATTCGCCGAGAACAAACGAGCAGCAGCCAGCAGCAGCAGGAGGCGGCAGCCACTTTCAGGAAAGTCAGGGATGGTTTGCAAAAAAAAGAGAGAGAGATAAATGAGATGCAAAAGGCAGGGAGGTTAACCAGGAGATAAAGATCCACTTTGCTACCCTACATTGGGGAAGGGGTAAGGGGAGATAGAAAGATAAAGAAAAATTCCCACACATAGAAAGAGCGGGAGATAAAAAAGAACAAAAAAGCGCTTAACCTTGCATTCGGCCGCAGAACGCTTGAAACAGCGAAGCTGGGCGATCGTAGCCTAGCATTTTCCGGAAGGGTGCACGAACTTTTCATCTTATTACTCATGATGATGATAATTTCTTTTCGCGCGTCTCGGACTTAGGCCGTCACTGCGCGTTGCAAAGCGCAGCCTGCAACACCGACACCGCGTTCCGATGCCGACACCGCTTTCCAGGAGACCGCCTCCGTTAATGCGTCTCTCTCTCGCTCTCATAGCGCGCAAAACCTCTTCACCTCGCAGAGCACGAGCGTACGGACGCGCCAGCTGTGGACGAAGACGACGACGCTCGACAATCACATGGTTCGCATAAATGCACTGTCTGCAAGCGTGGCTCTATAGCCTTGTAGCATACTGGAAACGTGTGACGCTGATTTTAGGAAAGTCGCTATGTTACAAATTGATTTAGAAAAGGCATTTGACAGAGTATGTCATGATCTCCTATTTTCAATTCTTGATTATGTAGGTGTTGGATCATTGATAACAGAGGGAGTTAAAATGGCATATAACAATTGCACAACGAACCTCATTATCAACCATGAGCTAACTGAAAGGATTGAAGTGCGTTCATCTGTGCGTCAGGGGCGCCCCCTGTCACCTCTTTTGTTCGCGTTATACCTAGAGGCTCTATGTAAAAAAATTATTGATAGTCCGGATGTGCGTGGTTTCAGCCTAGAAGGATGTGAAGTGCGTTTATTAGCTTACGCTGATGATGTCGTTGTTTTCTGCACTGATAAGGAGAGTGTTCGAACTTCTATGAAAATTATGCGTGAGTTTTGTGACATGACAGGTAGTAATATAAACCTGAATAAATGTGTTGGTTTGTGGCATGGCCAGTGGCAGACAACGCCACGTGTTTTTGAAGGTATGCAGTGGACGCTCACTAGAGCACTGCACGGGCCGATTTTTGCGTTTTTACATTGGGCGGCCCGCCCGAGCCCGATCAAAACTTTTATGGCGAGACCCGGGCCAGGCCCGGGCCCGACTCGAAACCGGCCCGAACCCGGCCCGAGACCGAAAAATACATGTTTTTCAGAGTTGAGAAGCCCGAGAATAACTCGCAGAAAGCCCGAGCCCGGCCCGGGCCCGCGTCAGAAAACCCGAGCCCGGCCCGAGCCCGGGTCAAAAAGCCCACCTGGGATTTACCTTGGTGTACCGTTAGGGACTCATCGAGACACCAAAGATTTGTGGAATGGAAAAGTGCAGGAATTGAAAGCTCAAACTGACAAGTGGGCCGGGCGTGACCTCTCAATATTTGCACGTGAAGCAATTTGCAGAATCTTCTTAGGGAGCAAGCTGTGGTATCTCATGCAAGTTCTGAGCTGTTCCCGATTCAATTTTAAGAAATTTCATAGAGCATTCGCGGTGTTTGTGTGGCAGTCAGAATATGAAAGAACAAGCAGAAACAACTTGTTTCGCAAGTTAGGTCAGGGAGGCTTGTCATTACCAAACTTATTCTTAAAGCAACTGGTTTCTAGATTCTTGTTCTTGCGAGACACGACAAATCCTTTCTTGCGAACAGTTATTCAAGTCCGATTGAGCAATGCTTTACCTAACTTTGTTGTCTCGATGAGGGAGGGTGGGTGTTACGCAAAGAGTAAATTTCTACGTGAAGTGGTCGTGGCGTTTAGATTTTTAAACCACAACTTTTTTACTGAATATTTGGCTACTGTAACACGTAAGCGTATAAGCGCTGATTTAATAGACATTATGTTCCCAGAACCATTGTATCGATTATTGTACCGTGAAGGCCAAGGAAAAGATGTGCTAAAACGTGTGAAACGAATGATGGTTCCAGGGGGAGTGAAAACGTTCTTTTTTAAACTACATACTAATACCGTGCCTGTAAAAACATGACTAGAAGAAAAAGGGCATTATTTACCATGGGGTACTAACTACTTAATTTGCAAGAAACCAGAATCTATAAAACATGTGTTTCTAGATTGTTGGAGTGCGGTCTTCTTCTGGGAGATTATGCAAAGAACTATTAAAAAAGAATTACCGTTAACACCCCATGGTATTCGATACTTAACTACTGGGCAAGGCAGTATACCTTATGACACGTTCTTTCTCCTCGGCCTTCACACCATCTGGAGAAACCGCATGGCTGTAAGGAATTGTGACATTAATCCGAGAACAGTAAACTCTTACTTTACTGAAAATGTGAGTAAACTTCGTGAAGTGTTTAAGAAATTAGGTTATGAAGATGAACTATTGTTCTTGATGGATGCTCTTGTCAAAATGAAAGTTTTGTAATCTCAACCGCAAGTGAAACATCAGCGGTGGGAAAGTGAATATTGTCAGCTGATGCAGTAGTTTGTATTATTGTTTTTGCCGAATGTCCGGAAATAAAGAAAAAAAAAGTGGCTCTGTAGCCTAGTAGTTACGACGCTCGGTTTGGGACTGGGGGTACGCGGGCTCGAATCCCGCCTCGGCAAGAAAATTTATTTTCTTGCTTGGTTAGTGTTTTGCTACGCACCACGAATTACGGCTGGCTTAAACAGCTTCGCTGTTAAAAGAAAACACAGACACAAAGAAACTCAGGAGTGTCACAGGCGTTCAAACAGGGTGCTTGACCGTACTTCAATTCAACTTCAGTAGCGCCTTCTTCGACTTTTGGTGTGAAGACCGGATCAGCCGGCAAACCAAAGAAACCTTCGCTTTAATATACAGTGTGTCGCAACTATGAAGCACCAAGATTTTAAAATATTCAAATGCCGCGTAGCTGCACAGAACCAAGGTAATGTTGTTTGCCGTCGCTTGTGGATTCTCATATTATGTTTTAATTCCGCTTAATAAGTGGGAAAGAAGCCCACGAATAAACGCAAAGTGCCTCGTGCGGCCAGTCGCGCGGCAATTTTGCCTGTATTCGTGGGCTTCTTTAACGCCCAGAAACACACTTTTATGTAGCACGTATTGAGCACCAGAAAGCTGTATTGGGAGCTTTGCATGTTGCTCTACGATTGTCTCATTGGGATTTTTCATCTAAGTAAACTATTTAAGAAGTTGATTCATTAATTAAGAATAATTATGTAATTATTAGAGCAGCCGCCGCAGACAGACATCCGCTCATGCAGCGCTTTGTTTTGACGCGCTCGCCGCATGCCTTATCGATAGCATCATCGGTGAACAGGGCCGTTATTTTGTAGCGATGCCTTATGAATTATTCTATACTAGTCTTATCATCCACTGCTCACGGCCGGCTGATCCCCTTGGTAATGCCAGCGGACCGTCGCTCTGACCACTGACAAAGCGCGATTAGCGCGAAAAGGCATTAGCACCGGGAAGGCATCGCTACAAAATACCGGCTCAGACGACGCGCGCTACTCTGATGCTATCTCGGAGCGATAGTCGCCGCAGAAAGCCCCGTACACACTAGCGTTAAATGCATGCGGCGCGCCGCCAGCTTTAAAACGCAGCTGCGGCAGAACGGCCACACCAACTGGCGGCGAGCCGCAGCTGCAGTCACGTGAAACCATGAAAATCTGGCCTCCTCTCTGTAGGTGCGAGATGTCGCGTGCTTTTTCCTTCGTCTGCTGACAGGTCGGCAATGTGTTTGCGTTCTTCGTCATTCGTTGTTACGCGAGTCATGTCTTAGAAGATGAGTTACACGTCGTTGCCACTAATCATGTTGGTGTGCTCCCTTCTGTTGCGGCGTCGCCGCGTTCCGAACTCAAGGAGAATGAGGTACTGGCTATCGCCTCCGCGGCCTTTTATTCAGGGTGTCTTTTATCGTACAGAATTAATTCAATTAGTAAGTACAAGTAATTTCCTCTATGTTGTCCTTGGTGTATTTGTTTGTTGGCTTCTTATGATATGAATAATATTAATCGGGCCCCTCGGTTCCCTTTCTTCTCGTTCATTAGATAACGAGGGCTCGAATCCGGCAACATTGATGCCTTCAGGTAGCATATGTGGGTTTATTGACCAGTTGTCATCACCCCAAAAAAGATCACGTGCTCGTGAAGCCTGCGGCAGAAAGAATGTTCCACATCCGCCACCATGGTTTGTGAGTGGTGGCGCTTGCTAACACTCCCAGGGTTGGTTCTAGTTGTAAAACATAAATACCCCAGAAAGTGGACGGGAAAACGGCTCCGTGGTAGCTCAATGGTAAGAGCATCGCACGCGTAATGCGAAGGCGTGGGTTCGTTCCCCACCTGCGGACAGTTGTTTCTTAATCCATTTTTATTCCCATTAATTTATCATTTCTTTATTTCAATTAGTAAGTACAAGTAATTCCCCCTATGTTGTCCTTGGTGTAATTGTGTGTTGGCTTCTTATGATAGAATAGAATAAGGCACACTGTCTCCAAAAACCTTTCCATCAGGACAACCCGGTTTCTGACTCAATATTGTAAAAAAGCACCAACAAACCATGACAATCGCAACAAGCGCGAACAAGAGCTGACGCGAGGAGACGATAGTACGAAACGAGCGGTCTTGCTGAGACCAGGGGCGCTATAACCTAAAATGATTCCAAACTGTTTTGATTGCAATTTCTGCAATCCGCCTCCACGATTGGTCATAACATTTTTGGGCCACTCCCAACTTCACCTGTCTGTCACGCGACGTCACGAAAACCGCGATAGCTCCCCATCTGGTATAACGTGTACACATTGATTATGCATGATTAAACCGCACAAAAGAAAAATAATCATTCCTGATTCGACGCCTTTTCACCATTAGCCCTCTGCTGTTGGTCCAATGTTTTCTGGCTACGCCCAATTCGCCTGTCTGTCACGCGACCTCACAAAACCGCGAAAACTCACCACGTCAAAGTGACGTGTACGCGAAAAAAATGCATCAATATGCCGAACAAAACTGAAACTTTTTCTGAATAGCCACAGACTTCCCCGTTCCTAACGGAATAAAAGATGGCTGCCCGCCGATCGCCCAGGCCCTCGTTACTCGCACCTGCCGGTGAGCATGTATTTATTTGCGCATGATAAACCATTTTGCGTGGCAGTAAAACGTTATCGAGCCCTTTCACCATGCATACGACAACGCTCTGCCAACTCTTCCTTGATGAGGATCCGTTTTTGCGGCATTCTTCTCCTTCCGTTGTACACTGCCGCGATTTTCGACCAGCCACCGCAAGCTAAGTTAGGCGAAGCGGACCAATCGGAGAAGCCGGCTCCACCCTCTTCATGCGGTTATCTATTTTCACTGTGCTGGCTCGGCCCGATCGAAACCCTCTCCACTAGAACCTGCTCCTCGCCTCTTGTCAGCCAATTAGACAAGAAAAACCGCTGAATGTAGACAATGCTATTGGTTTTGAAAGCGAAGAAAGGTGACCTCCTATAAACGAGGAGAGTGTTTGATTAGGTTGTTCAGACAACTCTCCGGGTCACCACCCGATGCTTGCGTCGGTTATTACGTAAATTTGACGTCAGGAATTTGGAATCAAAACAGTTTGGAATCATTTTACGTTATAGCGCCTCAGATAGGAGTAGGCATCGAGCGGTCGGGTGGGTTCGTATGACCCAGCTTCCCGCGCGCACGTCACTGAAGGGGCCGCTATGATTGGCCTCCGCCGTTCGCTGCTCGCGTCTTTCATCTCCCGTAAGGCGTTCGCTCTTTGATCTTTCGCTGTGCGTGCTTTCGCTCTTTCATTTTTTCCTGCGTTTTTCGACGAAGGAGCGGGCGTCTAATAGCTGTGTTCTAAACTTATCTGAGTATCTCCAAGCGACGTAAACAACATTACCTTGGTTCTGTCCTGCTACGTGGCATTTGCATATTTTTAAATGTTTGTGCATGATAGTTGGGACACGCTGTATATTACATCCGTGCCATAAAGACTCAGGACACACGAAACCAGCTTGGCACGCCCTACTCACACAGGCTGATCAAATGCTTAAATTATCTGATGCTAACATGGGATAAACACCGAAGCGGCTGCCATCAATGACGTGGCTGATTCAAACGCTGGTCCACATCGAGGTATCAAGTATGTATACGCATTTGGAATAACACTGCAGTGGATTCATGGTCACGTGCTCTAAATTATTCTCGTATTTGAAAAAAAATGGTACACATTATTTCCTACCTTGAAAGAGAAGCACAAGATGGCAAAAAAATGACGACCTAACTTACGTCAGTTGCGAAATTTTGAGGGTATGCCGGACTAGACGTACAGTGCAGCAACATGATGCAGACGAAGCAGAGCTCAGAGTGCTGCTCCTGACCGTTTCCTGTTTCTGCGCTATGCGTCTAATGATGAATCACCAAATCCACCTATTCACTGTATAAGGAAAATGTCTTGCGAAATATTTGCCTGACTGTGTAGAATGTGTTCGCTTGACGGAACCACACTATCAAGCGACAGGAGCTTGCGACACGAGTGTGCTTCCTGTGGCAATCTACAGCTTCTATTTGACAAAGGTATGCTTGTTTTATGCATCTCCTGTTTAGGCTCCGGTCATGGAATACTCTTCAGTTGCGTCATCGTGGCCATCAACGAGTACTTCGACAAACGCCGGGGTGTAGCCTTGGGCATCAACCTGACTGGTGCAACGGCAGCGTCATTTGTCTTCGCAAGTATTTTCGACCTGCTCCTGGCGGAGTATGGCTTGCACAGAACTCTGGCTATTACAGGAGCCCTGCTACTCAACATTTCGGTGCTAGGCTTCCTTTTCCGGAAACCGCCATGGCAGGAATCACCGATTGAGACAAGCGAGGCAGTTGAAAAGTGTGCGCAGAAATTTACCGTTGAACAGATCACATGTTCTGTCAAGAACCTCCACGCTGACGATGGAAGGCCGTCCACAGTGGCCGCCCGTCACACTATCTCATTCAACCGCAGAGGAACACACGTGACCGTACCGAACGAAGAGGCAATAATTCAGAATAGACTTACCTTAAATAGTCAGCCAGAAGGTTTACCTAAGGAAAACCCCATGGTCGAAGGCGGCCTACATGGCACAACTGCCGAAGATGAAATAAACTTGGCGTGGTCGAGGAGAGGGACGCTTTTGAGCGTTGCTGGGTCTTTGATTGACGAGGAGAAAACATTGTCTTCTTCGAGGCGAGGAACAGTTATAAGCCTAACACAAAAGGGTTCTACCATCGGCGAGCTGGACCTTAGAAAAATCGCCCTTCTTCAAGAGGCGGTAGAACGCTTGACTACTGTGAACGCACCTCCAGCAGTCTGCGAGGAAAACTCAGCATTCCTCGGAAGCGCGGAGACCACAGAAGAGAGATCGAGGGTTGGAAGCGAGCTGAGTTTTGTGGGACGCTATGATGGTGCCAGTAGTCACGCCGTCGCTTCAAGGCGGAGCACGGTCACTAGCCTGGCATCTCGATGCCAGATAGAACTGCCCTGCAAGACGGACCAGCCTATCCGCATACTCATCCAAGAAGAGCAAGACCGCTCATCGGATTCGGCTCTCAATAGCGCCAAAGAAGTCCTGCGACTACCACGCTTCTACTGCCACATGTTGAGCTATTTCTCCTACGTCTTCTTCCTGGACACATTCCTCGCCGTCGCAGTGGACTATGCTGTCGACGTCGGTATTGACAGTGCGAGTGCCGTGTTCGTGCTCACTTTCTTTTCGGTGACGGACACCGTCGGCCGGCTATTGGTTCCCTTGCTCACGGACTATAAGCTTGTGTCGCCGCTTACCCTCATGTGCCTATCGTACCTAGCGATGGCTGTCATAGCGCACTCAATGCCGTACGCGCAGAACCTCGTCCCATTCTGGGCATGCATGATTACGCTGGGATTGCCCGTCGGCTACATACTGGTGGCTGTCTCCGAATCGATTGCCGTGGAAGTTGGCCTTCGCAACTTGCCCATCGCTTATGGCTTTGTGGCTGGGTTGACTGCTGTCGGAGCCTTCTTGAGGCCAGTGATCATAGGTGAGTCTTTGACAAAAAAGAATTACTGTCATGAAACGCATGATTCCCGTGCGTGTGCTTACAGCGAATGATCAGTAAACTTTCGCTTCAACAGGCGTTTTTACCTTAAAATAGTCAGTGAGAGAGATGAGTGTCAGTACGAAGTAACTGAAGGGGCCATGACTCGGTCCTCCACCGATTCTCAGTTTACCTTGGTAACTGAGACTTGACGGGCCAATAAGGTAATCCAGTACACAAGAAACTGGGCTTTCAGAGCACAAATTATCTCGAAATTTCAATTTCAAATGACTGCCTCTAACCCTATACTAGCGACAGCGACTGCTGTTTTGGCATGTACTGCGTGCCATCAGGAAGTGTGAGTCATCACGGTATCGACTGATTTGAAATATTCCAAAACCACATGAGGCGTCCTGCTCCGTACTTGCTGGAACCAAATTGCAGAGCAAGGACTTCGCCATTGCGTTGTGCCCTGAATTCTTTCACTCGCGCGATAAAAGCTGGATAAACCAGAAAACGCCTGCAGAAATTGTCTCGGTCTGCCCGGCGAGGCGCACATGCGAAAGCAAAGCAACGCATGGCGACAACGACGTATTTCCGGTTTTCGCAATCAATTGCGGTGCTTGCATGCACCGGAAGCGGCGTTAGAGATCGGCTTATGTTACACCGAGAGAGCTGTAGCTAAGTGTGCTATTCCTCTATTCACCGGTTAGTGTGACAGTTTGCTGTATGGTTGAACCACGATATAAACAAATTCAAGTACAAATTTTCTATTTCTCTGAATGTGCTCACATACTACCAGCTTGCTCTGGCACGTGCATGGTTTACCATGACGTTTGTACTTCAAGCTCCAAAATCTGGTGTCCTGGCCTGCCGGACACCAACGGACTGCCGCTTTAGGCCTGTAAGACTTCTCACACAATACCCTAATATTAACTCCTGTGCCTATATGCCATACGCGTTTTCAGATATGAAGAAGCTCAGGTGTAGAAAGACGGCGTATGTGGCTAATATTATCGGCACTCCTTGGTTCCGGGGAGTGACTCTCCTGCGTCATGAGAAAAGGAACTAAATGATAGTACAACGGGTAATTATGTTCAGGTAATCTGACTTGAAAATGACGCTGTTTGGAACAATAATATAACACAAAACAGCCGTGGTACCGTTCTGCAGCTGCCGCTAGAATTGAAGCACACGAAAAAAAATAATTTCTATTTTTGCTAGAATACTTGTTGTTAGCACTGTTGTCTTCCCATGCGGTTTTTTCTAGCGGAGATCACGAATAATACTTTGTGCTACGTCTAGCTGAAAATGTTTTATCAGTAACAAACAGTTGATGAGTGCTTAATACCTAACGTTTTTTGCGCAGCGTGATTCAGAAAAAGTTGACCAGTTTGTCCACACTGTAACTAAGCAAAAATGACTTTTAGGCTATGTGTTCTTGTCATGGCTATCCTCATGATAATTTAAAGGACACGCGCCTATTGTCCATCTAATTAATTATTAGTGGCTAAATAACTCAAAAGTGTCAAAGTGAAATTGTACAGCAGCATAAAAAACTCCCTATACAGCTTTCTGTTGTTCCATACATGCTACATAAATATGTTTTTTCAAGCGTGAAAGAAGCCAGCGAATACCGCAATGTTCCTCGAGCGGCCAGTCGCGCGGCAATTTTGCGTGTAGTTGTGGGCTTTTTTCAAGCTCGACAAAACTCTTTTATGTAGCACGTATATTCAGCAACAGAAAGCTGTATCGGGAGTTTTGCATGGTGCTTTACAATTTTCTCATTCACACTTTCAGCTAATTTTAAAATTGAAGAAGTTGAATAATTAATTAAGAAGGATTATGTAATTAGGCAGAATGCGAAAAATAATCTCGGTATCTCCAAGCGATGACAAAGAACATTACCTTGGTTCTGGCCAGCTACGTGGCATTTGCATATTTTGAAGTTAGGCAAAATTTACGTGGCACACCCTGTATACATAGAATTATTATAGCCAACTCTAGAGGAAAAGCTCCCCTTAACGCTCATGCCTTGAAATCGGTCATCGCAAGGACACCGTCATGTTACTCCCCTATGCAGGCGCGCAGGCGCAGATGACGAATTGCGATTGCGACGAGACGCACAATCAACGCGATCCCGAGCCTCCCTCAGTATGATGGCGCCATCTAGTTCAGGCAGCTGCAAACGCATGTTTAAAGTGATCCCAAGTTTTGCATACAAATTTTATATATAGCCACCCTATCTATCTGAAAAATGTGCGAAATCAACTTTAGACGTTGTAAATGCTTGTTATTATGATATTATTTTGAATATTGCTAGTGCTACAAAAATTTGTCGTAGCAACATGGCGGTGCCATTGCGGTCATAGAGTTAGTATACTCTCTAGAGGAAAAGCTGGGCGAAAAAAGCGGGAACCGCAAAGGCGCCGCCATGTTGCTACGACTCATTTTTGAAGCACTAAATATAATTAAAATATTATGCAAAAGAAAACACTTGCACGTAACACGTAGTCACAGACAACGCTGTGCCTACAAGTTCATTCCGTGTATTTTTCAGAAATATTGGATGGTCTATATAGAAATTTTTGATGTAAACTTGACGGCGTCTAAAAGGCTGCGTTTGCAGGCGCCTTAACTAGATGGCGCTACCATACTGACGGATGCTCGGGATCGCGTTGATTGCGCGCCTCATCTGAATCACATCTCCTCGTCTGCGCCTGCGCGCCTGCACAGGGTAGCAACATGGCAGTGCCCTTGCGGTTCCCGATTGCAAAACATTAGCGGTTACATCAACCCTAGGATTGCGGTGGCAACATTTTCGGCAAGCTGTTCCTCTAGAGTGTGGATACTAACTCTCTCGTTCTCTCTCTTGCTGTATATATATATATATATATATATATATATATATATATATATATAGAAACCCAACAGCTGCGATCGGTGGACAGCTGCGGTCGGTGTACCAACCTTTTGGGCAGTTCCAGCTTTCTAAATACGCTTGGCCCATTTCGAAATCCCGTTACTTTATATATATATATATATATATATATATATATATATACATTACAATGCAATACATATATAGCTAGTTGAAACACAAGTCCTGTTTATATTGCTAACGTCGCATCAAAGTGGCAACTTATTGTTACGCGTGTATAAAACACCCGTCTTCAGTGCCGCTTGATATTATAAAAAAGTTGTGCTTCGACAGTTTATCACCTCTTAAGTGTATTCGATGTCAGAATGCTCGCTTACGTTTATACAGTAACGGTTGTTTATAAACCCTGACATAATATTATCGATACGTGTTTCAAAGTATCATGCTATTTCTATTTCCTTGGGAATGGTTGCTGCTGAGATCTCGCAACATTTTCACTGTTCTTGCGCACGAACTGGGATTGCTGAGAAGGTAGCTATACACTTAGAACCTAATCAGTGTTGCAAAACGTGAAGTGGCTTGCTTAGGATGCCTTTCCAGATTAGACTTTCTGGTTGTGTCAGCCCAGTTTTATCAAATAAGAATGGTACAAAGTAACTAACAAGCAAAAATACGATAACAAGAGTAGACAAGTAATGCAATAGTTCATGGCTTACTGACCTCTCCAGAAGGATGGCAATAGATCATCGCTTCTGTTGCCCGCTTTTTATCGGCCAGAACTGCTCGCGCACACACTGCGTGCTGCTCGAGCGACTATCGCTGGAACACACTCGAATTGTGGAGTGGACGCATGCTGATAAGTGCAATGCAGAACAATATCAGCCTGTAAGTTGCTGCCACGTGTCCAGATAAATGCCGATCCCGCGGTTTCTTTCGTGTTTATTGTGATCAGGACTTGTAATAAAGCGTAATGTTTTGGTATGTATTGTTATTTTTATCGCTCGTTTATTTTGATAGTGTTCTTTCTGTAACCTCTTTTCATTCATTATCTTTTTTTCGTTAGCTAAGTCTTAAGATAACCCGCTCATAGACTGGCCAAACATCCCGCCTTTCATAGGAAATAAAGTCAAGTGGGCGTAGTGCAGATTCTTCTTCAAGCTGCTGTCGAGTGTGAGCGGACGTTCTCAAACGGATTGCTATTGCTATGACGGAATAGCGTAACTTCAATAAATATGCGAGATTGATATTGCTGACTACCGAAGTTCCCGCGAGTCGTCACACAAGTCCCATACCGTGTATTACGGAACCCACACCGTATGGAATCGCCGCTATGCGAATCGTTGTGAAACACCTTCGAGCCGTCACACATGCCTCAAGTGGCATTTATTACTACATGGGCACTTGAGGCTCGTTTGCGTCGCCGCCGCCGTGCTGTCTCGGCATCGACGGTGCAAACCTGTAGGGTTAGGAGGTCTCTAGAGGCGCCAGAGAAGCTCTTCGCTGTTTGCCTGCGAAAAGAACAAAGCCAACAACAAACAACATCAAAGCCAACACAGCACCCTCATGCTTCGCTGAAGTGGCAGTGCAGCGGAGCCAGGGGGGCACCGTTCTGCCTTCCGCTGTTCGCAGGAATGTTGTACGCCCAAACACTGGCGTTTTCACTGTGTAGGTACATGCACACTACACTGCGGTGCGTGCAGTGGACTGAGCAGAACAGAAAGTACAATTCCAGCGAGAAACGCTTAAGGTTTTCCTTCTCGTGCAACATTGCGGAGCGACGCCTGCAACGCCGGTGGTGGCGCTTCTCATCACGCCATCTTTGTGAGACGGCTTATGGGTGCGCTGTTTCTGCTACGCAGAAGCAGTTGTCCCCACATGCTTTACTGCACCAGCATACCTCCCCTGCGTATTCAAAAACAGCGTATGAGGAGGTTCGGCGCAGCGCCAAACCTTGCCTTCGCATTCGGTGCTAAGCGGCCCAATTTTGCTTTCAGTTAGTCTCGGTGCCAGTTTTAATAGATGTGCGCGACTCTCACACGTCCCTTGATCTTGTTTTCCCCGCATGGTTCCCGTCTCCTGTAATCCGGCTTCGCTGCGTGTATTTACGGCGGCGGCGGCGGTCGGTGTGGTGGCGGCGTATTATCAGAGATGGCGTGATGTTGCGCTGATCAACGCCACCTAACGGCGAGAGAGCGGGCTCTTCCTCTTTGGCGTGGGGTTGCCGGGCAAGCCGGGCCTTTCGCGTGTGCGCCGACCCGCTTTGCGGGGCCGTCCCGGGAAGGCCTCGAAGCGGGGCACCGGAATGGAAGAACACGATCATCGTTCGAACGCGCCACCATTGGCGTGACCGTACAAGCGAACGACCAGGCGTTGGTTTCCAGCATGCATGGAGCGAACATATTCGCTTGCTATCCGGTCGCGGTGAGTCGGACCTCCTCGATTTGTCGCGCTCTCATCGGCGTAGTAATTCGGCTAGCAGGCATTAGTGTATGAAAGATGCAATAAATGCCCATTTAATTGTTTGCACTACTCTGTTGTCGTGCTATTGTCCCACTAACACCTGTGAGACCCCACAGCCTTTCATGGTGTTTTCTATTTCCTTTTTAACAATTCACTTGTCCTTTATTTATCGAGTCTCGTACGTTTGGACTGTAGTACGTTTTAACCTTTTTGGAATGTTTCAGTCACGTTTTACGGCCCGCTACGCTCAGCCGCTGAGGGGGAGCACTTGCGGCCTCCGCTTAGCCGTAACCGGGCTAGCGGAGCGCTAACCGCTAAGGCAGCGTACAAGCTGCCTTAGAGGAGCGTCGCCGCTGTCTTCCGATTGCGTTTTCGATCCAATACGGCTGCCTTCAGTGCGACCATGCCTTCGACTACTTTGAGCACAGCTTGGTTTTCTACTACACAGCGCGCACCTAGAAACCAGTTTCGCATAGACGAGGGCCCACCTCTGGTGCGAGATGTTGTGATGCTAACCCATTGGAACACCCGAAGCGCGGGATGAATCCTTGCAGAATGTGATGCGCACATTGTGGCTTCGCTTGCCGTGCGAGTGCGAATCAGTGCAACCAAATGTCACCCCTAGAACGAAAAAAAAAGAAAAATGTGGGCAGCTTGCACTAGTGGTACAAGGCTGGAGTAAACAGCGGAGCTGGTGATCGACCTAACTTCTTCCAGGTTTTGCTAGGCTTGGCTAAGTTTTGCTAGGAAATGAAGAGTGCTGCTTGGCACGGCATTACGAATCGGCTCGCCTCGGACGTGCAGATTCTCGCTTGGCCGCGCGACGGGCTTCAGATGAGCGGCTTCTTCTTCGGGTGTCCGGATCTGCCGCCGGGTTCTGCCGCCGTCGTGCTTTATCTCCCCGGTGACGTGACGGCCAAGCTGACCTCCACACTTGCCGGGGAGTGGCTGGTCGAGACCTGCCGAGCCACCGCCAGCGCCGCCGGCTGCAGTCACGGACACCGCGTGTGTTCGGCGCGAACGCGGGAACACGGGGAAATGCGGACGACATCGGCAGCAGCTGTGCGCGTTGCCCCGTTGGTGATGCCACATTTTCTTTCTCTCTCTTTCTCTCTCCCCAGCATAGCACGCGCCACGCGCATGCTCTCCTTCGCTCTCCTTAACGTCCCATGTCAAGGGAACATGTGCACGGCACGGAGAGGATGCAAAGCATACGCCGCTCCGCGATGTAGTTACTAGACCACGCGCAGTGTCGCCTTCGCTAGGCGAGTTTTTTGTTAACGCGTTACGGACTGACGGTCGGCTTAAACAGCTCCGCCGTTAAAAACAAGCAAAGGAAACGCAGAACATTTCTTTGGAACGTGCCGCCACGGGCAATGGACTTGCGCTTGGCAATTGGATGCGGTGTTGCTTACATGTTCTCACTGCCACGTTTTCTTTCATTGCGCTCAGGTTTCTTCCGAGACAGCTACGGATCGTATGACGGCCTTTTCCGAACGATGGGATCGATGGTGCTGTGCTCTTTCCTGCTCACTGCTGGACTCTGGGTCCTGGATCGGCGGAGGACATCGCTTCCAGCCACCAGCAAAGCTGACGACATCGTCACTGATGTTGGCTCCTCTGCACCTGCCGACGACCATTCGTAACGAGGGAACCCTAATTGCGCATGAATAACGACGATTGTGCACGGGGCATAATGCCTTGCGAAATACAAGCGTATTCGAGCGCGGCAGACAGGGGCTACAAAATGGGGTGTACGCGGGGGCAGTGGGTGGAAACGACCCCACCGGCACCATTGAAATGAGGCGGAAAACAACTCATCCCTATGCCCACCATGCTCTGAGTGAAGAACCCCTTCTTCTAATATAGCAAATTATAACAAGACTGATCTTCACATTAACAAAAAAAGTATTTGTAGCCGAAATAAATGCCAGCTCATAGTACCTCCCCCCCCCCCCCCCCCCGCTACTTAAGATACACATCAGGACCGCTGGCTGCTGACCGTTTTTAGCACAAGATGCCTATCACTGGTCACATGAGTGTTTTGCCACTCGCTCCATCTGGCCGAAAGAAGTAAGGCGGATAATCGGTGACCGTTTAACAGGCGGAATGTTCCAAGTTATCGAAGCATGCTTCCTTATTTATGACTCGCTTTGTGCGGCCTTGTCCCAGCTATATATATAATATTGCCAAAGGGGATCACCTCCTGGGGTTCGCGACATAGGCACTACGCCACTACTGACAGTGAGGATATCCGGTTGGAGTGTCCTGCTTTCATTTAGCACATTGAAATAAATGAGACCAACACGAGTCCTATTGAATTCCTAATTATACGGAGCAGTTATGAAGTGCGCAATGCGTATTTCGGTATAAAATTGCTCGCACATCTCAGAAGCCCGCGCAAATCTGTGCAGCTGTATGACGAACCACGCATGCATTTAAGCCACAGCTCTCGTTGCGGTAGTAATACCATCAGTGGACCCAACTCATTGGAACGGAAGTTTACCCCTAGTTTAATTCAACACTGGCCAATTATGCACGTATTTCGTGAAGAGCTAGCACATGTTGTGACAACCTGTGCAAAGCTACCAACTCAGCAAATTTGAGAAAATAACAGGAACCAGTAGTACAATATGCTTAGTACGAGCTGGGGACATATCATTGCCGCATACTACCTAGCGGTACCAGAAGGTGTGGCAAAACACGAACAATTGCCTCAAATTTGAAGTATTTTATTTGTAGAGCGCAATATTACGCGAAGACACTGCGCTTTTCACCGACGCGTCGGCAGATTAATCATTTAAATCTTGTTCTAGTACATTTACGGTGTGTAGATGTTCTTCATGAAGATTAACACTACGCACAACAACACCATAGCGCACTCAGCAAATGAACACTACACATTATAGAGCAACAGCAATGTCGGCAATATTGGTACTGCAACAAATTGGGAAGGTAAATGCAGCGCTTTTGATCTCTCGTATGCAGTATTCAGCGATGACAAAGTGCAAATAGTAAATACGACAGAAGAAACAAAAATGAAACGACACTGCATATATGTAAAGACCACTGGTTGGACACGGACGCAAAGACGTTCAGTTCTTCGACGCTGATGAACAGTGAAAGCGGCGATCATATATAGATGACAAACACGGACTGAGCTGTTTGTCTGAATTCCGCATCAATGAAGCCATTTTGCAACAACATTATCTGAATTCCAACCTATCGGATGCAAACTTGCTGGAATTTAAAAAATGATTGGCAATATGTGTTGTTTTTATACAATCATCTTCTCACTAACCCCTTCCACTCTTGTTTCCCTCCCACAGTAGAAGGCTACAACATAGCAGTTCAGGTCGACTTCCCAGCGTTTTTGTCGTTATATATATATATATATATATATATATATATATATATATTGTTACGAAGCACTTGGGGAAGTCAGCGTGCGCGACTAGCACGATAAAGTAGCGAGAGGTAGCACAGCCGATCGAGCACGACACAAGACTTATCTCTCTCGTCGTTCTCTCTCACAGACACATCCCCACTGCTCCTTATTTCACAGTACAGTTATCTCCCCCACGAAAAAAGAAGCCGTCCCGGTGACCTAGGGGTAGGACAAGACAGGCGGATCATAGTACGGCTTGAGACGCTGGACATGCACAATGTCCCGTCCTCGACGGCGATGATCGAAAGATAGCTCGAGCGGTTCCACGATATAGTTGACTGGAGACGTTTGCTCGATCACGCGGTAGGGGCCCTGGTACTTCGACGCGAGTTTCGGTGACAGTCCAGGGGTAGGGGCTGGAACCCAAAGCCACACTAGCGAGCCAGGAGCATAGGATGCAGGAGCATGTGAAGTTTCTCGATGGTGCTTCTGGCATTGCTGGTCTTCTGACGTAAATATACGGCATAGCTTGCGACACTCTTCAGCGTGTGCAGCAGCATCAGACAAGGTAGTGGTTTCTGTGTTGTCAGGGCGGTACGGAAGGATAGTGTCCATTGTGGAAAAAGGTTTGCGTCCGTACAGGAGAAAGAAGGGCGAAAATCCCGTGGTCGTCTGCGTGGCGGTATTATAAGCGTAAGTCAGAAATGGTAGAACATGGTCCCATTTGGTTGGGTCGGACGCAACGTACATGGCCAGCATGTCACCCAGAGTGCGATTAAAGCGCTCGGTCATGCCATTGGTCTGCGGATGGTATGCAGTAGTGGTGCGATGAATGATGCGGCATTCTTTGAGGAGAGCCTCGATGGCGTCGGAGAGGAAGACGCGGCCTCTGCCCTGGGAGCTCCGTGGCGAAGGATGATGCGGCGCAGGAGAAACCAGGCGACGTCACGTGCAGAAGCGCTGGGCAAAGGGGAAGTTTCCACATAGCGCGTAAGATGGTCGATGGCCACGATTACCCAGCGGTTGCCGTCGGATGTGAGTGGCAGAGGTCCATAAATGTCGATGCCGACGCGATCAAAAGCACGTGCTGGGCAAAGCAAAGGCTGCAATGGAGCGGTTGAACGACGAGGGGGATCTTTGCGGCGTTGGCAAACGAGACAGGAGCGGACATAATGACGGATGAATCGGTACATCCCTCGCCAGTAGTAACGAAGGCGTAGACGCGCGTATGTCTTTAGCACACCTGCATGTGCGCACTGGGGATCGTCGTGGAACGCTGCACAAATATCCGAACGTAGATGTCGAGGGATGACAAGCAACCATTTGCGGCCGTCCGGGAGGTAGTTACGACGGTATAAGAGCCCGTCGCGAATGGAGAAGTGATGGACTTGGCGACGTAAGGCGCGATTGGTAGAGGTTGTCGATGCGGTGGACAAGAAACTGAGCATTGACACAATCCAAGGGTCTTTCTTCTGCTCCAGAAGGATATCCGTGGCAGCAAGGGAAGACTCGGACAATGGGGCCTTCGGGGAGGTAACCTCGTCTGTCAGTGGCGAACAAAACAAGGCATCCGCATCCGAGTGTTTTCGGCCAGAACGGTACAGCACTTGAATGTCGTACTCCTGCATCAAATGGGCAGCCATAGAGATACGGGCGGAATTTGGTTATGGCCCAGATTATAGCCAGGCACTCTTTTTCAGTTACTGAATAGTTCAATTCAGGTTTAGTTAGTGCACGAATGCTGAAGGCGACGACGTACTCATCGAAGCCAACCTTTCTCTGAGCAAGAACGGCACCAAGGCCGACGCCACTGGCATCCGTGTGGATTTCTGTTGGAGCGCTAGGGTCGAAATGGCGCAGGATTGGGGGAGACGTCAAAAGACGACGCAGCTTCGTGAATGCCGCATCGCAATCTGGTGACCAGGTCGACAAGTTGTGGTCACCACCAAGAAGCTGCGTCAAAGGTGCTATTATGGCGGCGAAATTGTGGATGAAACGGCGGAAGTATGACGCTAACCCAATGAAGCTGCGCAGGTCTTTCAAGGTCTTTGGTCGCGGAAACTGGGCAACAGCTTGTAGTTTCGCCGGATCAGGGAGTACACCTTCTTTCGACGCGACATGGCCGAGGATGACCAGCTGCCGGGCGGCGAAGCGACACTTCTTCAAGTTAAGCTGGAGGCCAGCATCGGCTACGCATGTGAGGACGCGTTCAAGTCGAAGTAAGTGGGAAGGAAAGTCCGGTGAAAAGATAACGATGTCGTCCAGGTAACACAGGCATAACTGCCATTTGAGGCCGCGCAAGATGTTGTCCATCATTCTTTCAAATGTGGCAGGCGCATTACACAGGCTAAATGGCATCACGGTGAATTCAAATAAACCGTCGGGTGTGATGAAAGCCGTTTTTGGGCGGTCTGACTCAGCCACAGGGACTTGCCAATACCCGGATCGCAAGTCTAAAGATGAGAAGAATTCGGCTCCTTGGAGGCAGTCTAGCGCGTCGTCAATGCGAGGTAGTGGATAAACGTCCTTGCGGGTGATCTTATTGAGGCGCCTGTAGTCCACGCAAAAGCGAATTGTGCCATCTTTCTTTTTGACAAGCACAACAGGAGAAGCCCAGGGACCGTGCGAATGTTGTATGACACCGCGTTGGAGCATGTCTCCAACGTGCTCAGCGATGACGTCACGCTCCGTGGCGGATACACGATACGGCCTCTGGCGTAAAGGCGCATGGTTGCCGGTGTCGATGTGATGGACAACAGTGGAAGTGCGACCTAAGCGAGATGGTTGGAAGTCGAATGAAGTGGGAAAGCGGTCAAGGATATTGGCGATCTGGGCGTGCTGACTTGGAGTGAGGTTGGGATCAATACATCGGGAAAATGTTGGGTCACATTGCGGCGTCGGAGGAGAAACTTGAAGGGCCATAGCGTCAACCTGAGGAGAATCCGGGTCGTCAGGCACATCATAGAGGAAGCTCGGCTCGATTGCATCAGCATAACCAAGACACTCATCGTGGAGCAGTCTAGCAGTGCAAGGAAACCGGTTCGATACATAAAGTGCGCTGGAACCTTGTCGAATGGCAAGAAGGGCAAAAGGAAGCAAGAAGGGATGACGGCGAGCAACAAGTTTAGACGGCGTGAAAAGAACTGTGGAGTCTGAAAACCCGACGCAGGATACGGGCACAAGTGCGGCAGAGTATGGAGGAATCTCGGTGTCGGCGGTGACGAGCACACGACCGGAAGCGTCATCAGTGTCTTCAAAAATGTTGGGGCCGAATGGCGACAGAGCGAGTTCAGCACGGGCACAATCTATAACGGCACGATGAGATGAAAGAAAGTCCCATCCTAAAATCATGGCATGGGAGCAGCGGGGCAGAATAGCAAACTCAACACGGTATAAAGTGCCGCTTATAAGAACACGCACGGTACACTTCCCTAAGGGTTCAATCGGCGCCGCGCTTGCTGTGCGTAAGGAAACAGCAGAATATGGCGTCGCGACTTTTCTGAGTTGAAGACGAAGCTGATTCGAAATCACTGATATTGCTGCTCCCGTGTCTACAAGTGCATGGACGACAATGTCTTCGGCATAAACTTCAAGGACGTTCGCAGGAAAAAAATTAGGTCTTGAGCAGTTCGTTGAGATCGCAGTTCTTGCCTCCGGAACTGCGTTGCTTAGTTTTCTGCTCGGAGAGCTTCAGGGCGGCGCACAAGCGGCGACAGAAAACGCCGACGGGGTGACGGAGACCGACGGGTATTGAAGGTTCGGGAAGCAGGAGGTGAGGCTTCGAATTGCTGAGCGGCAGAAGCGGAACGGAACGGAGAGTCGCCGTTGCTTGGTGCCATCGGAGAATCCGAAGGATACCAGCCGCGCCGGCGGCAAAACCGTGCTACATGCCCAGGCAGGCCGCAAAAATAACAGATAGGGCGGTTGTCATGAGTGCGCCATGGATTGAGAACAGCGGGCTGAGACTGATGGATATATTGGCGAGGTGGGCGCACGGGCTGCTGTGGCGGCCAGTAGCTGCTTGGAGGCGCATATGTTGCAGCCACTTGCGGAGGTGAGGGAAAAGCGCTGGTAAGTCTGGATTGAATAGATGCAGACGGAGGCCTTGGATTTGCGACAACGGCAGCGTAGGTAAGTGGAACAGGCGTAGGAGGCGGTTGATGAGCAAGTGGCACGGCGCTAGCAACTTGGTCTTGTATCACCTGACGGAGATCAGGAGACAAGGGTGACTCCGACACCTGACTGGCGGGCAGAAGAGAGAGCTGGCGGGCCACTTCTTCTTGCACAAATTGCTTGATTTGGTCGAAGATTGCTGTACTGGAAGAAGTAGCACTGGCACCGTCACCCAGAGCTGAAAGCGCGACGTGCGGAGCGGAAGCTCGGCGCGTAGAAAGCCGTTGTTTGCGTAGCTCTTCATAGCTCTGGCAAAGCGAGGTGAGGTCGTTGACCGTCTGAGGATTCTTTGCCAAGAGCATTTGGAAGGCATCATCGTCTATGCCTTTCAATATGTTCTTAATTTTGTCATCTTTGGACATATCTGGGTTGATACGCCGGCAATTGTCAACTACATCTTCAATGTAGCAGGTAAAGCTTTCGCCCGTTTGTTGGGCACGACAGCGAAGCTGTTGCTCAGCCCGAAGTTTACGCACAGCAGGGCGACCGAATACTTCTTGAAGTTTCGTTCTGAATGCTGTCCAGGTAGAAAAGTCAGCCTCATGGTTGCGGAACCAAAGATGGGCGACCCCGGACAGGTAGAACGGTACGTAACCAAGCTTGTCAGTGTTATTCCATTTGTTGTGGGCACTCACTCGGTCGTACGATGACAGCCAGTCCTATACGTCATGATCGTCAGTGCCATTGAATACGGGAGGATCCCGTTGGCGTGGCGCACCAGGACAGACGACCGAAGGCGGTGCCGGGGGTGGATCGGTAGAACGAGTCTCCTCAGGCATGGGAGATGTGACAGGGATTGTCCGGCTGCGGAGATCCAGGTTTGCAACAGGCCCAGCACCTTCCACCAAATGTTACGAAGCACTTGGGGAAGTCAGCGTTCGCGACTAGCACGATAATGTAGCGAGAGGTACGACACAAGACTTATCTCTCTCGTCGTTCTCTCTCACAGACACATCCCCACTGCTCCTTATTTCACAGTACAATATATATATATATATATATATATATATATATATATATATATCTGCATCACTGAATCAGGTCTACGAAGTTTATGTATGGTGGGGGTTTGAACTGATGTGAACTCCTTATTAGTTTAATGATATATTTCTTTATTTCTTGCTCTATAACGCAGAGAAATGGAGTAGCTAAAGTACTGACTCTCTCAATCTCTCCAAAGCAGAACAGGACAAAACCAGAATGCTGAATAGCGGTGTAACAAGAGATGACATTGTAGAGAACGTTTCGATAAGGGGTCTTTTCTTCGTAAGAGCAACAAGTGAGTGGACTAGATTTATTGAATAGGCACATTGTGCGACACTTCAGTGCCTTCGTGCCATCCCTCTCCGCACAACCTCCGCGTATAAATTGTCCGCCCGACTGACCGACCGATCGACTGACTTTCTGAAGAAAGCAGTGACACTAAAACACTCTGTCAAGGAGCTAAACACACACCTTGCCTACCCTAGCCTGTTGCGTGAGTTTGACGTGGTGCTTATCTTGGCGTGTCGGCATTAAATTACTGCCACGTCCTAATTTGCCTGTCACACGCGCAAAGGTTATTTTGTCGGCTGCAGCCATATGGTCGTTACGCGCAAACTCCGCTCAATGTATATTGCCAGTTTTTGGGCTAATTGGCCGATACTGAGCAAAGAGGTCGCGGGTTCAATTCGAGCCGCTGTGCTTCCTATTGCGCGGGCGGATTCTAAAAACGCTCGCGTGCATTGGGTGCAGGTTAAATAACCTGAGGTGGTCAGAATGAATGCGGAGTCCACCACGACGGCGTGCATCATGATCAGATAGTGTTTTTGACTCGTAAGAGCCAAGAGTTTCAAGTATTTAATTTTGGCTAGTTTGTTCATATTTTAGTGATCGAGATTAACGAGCACGAAATAAAAAGCAGCGCCCACGTTCAAATAAGTAAGCGTAAAAGTTCTCAGGGATAACAAAAGGGTGGAACAACACAAGCGAAGGTACGAAAGTTATACGTGCCATTTATGTTATCTATGGCAAGAATGTATCTTGCACCACCTGTTCCTCCTGTTCTTTCTTTTTTTCAGTTCGAATAAATTTTTCAACTGTATCGCCTGTGAGAGAGAGAATAATTCGGCTTAATCATTTAAACTATGTTCTTTATTGCAATAAATTGAAACCTGAACAGGTGAACGTTACTTGCACGATAAATGCCAAAGTCCGTGTGACTAATTCACCATATTCACTAATTACCATTTTATTATTCGCTCCAGATCACATATATTTCACCCGCCGTGGTGGCTTAGCGTCTATGGTGTTCCGCTGCTCAGCATGAGGTCGCGAGATCGAATCCCGGCCGCGGCAGCAGCATTTAGATGAGGGCGAAATGCAAAAACGCCCGTGTCCCGTGCATTGGGAGCAAGTTAAAGAACCCCTGGTGGTCAAAGTTAATCCGGAGTGCCCCACTCTGGCGGGCCTGATACTCAAATCGTGGTTTTGGAACGTAAGACCCCAGAAATCCATTCCAGACCACATATACTTGAATAGCGTATTCGAAGCCAAGCGTTATTGAAGTCGAGTTTCCCTAGCAGAATTCGTAGGTCTAGCATCACTTTCGAGATATCCGGCGTTGAAGTGTGGTCCGAAATACGTTGTCGTTAGAATTGACGGTTTACCAAAAGGGCGCGTCAACCAATTCTGGATAATCGTAAATGTAACACTGATTCATTCGTTTAGCAGAATTCCGGGACGATATCTCCATAGTGCCGTTAGTTTTATGATTTCTGTCACGCAGGCATGACTTCACTACTGCTCGTCTTCAAATTCGCAGTCGTAACGTGTGTCCCCAAATCAATAATTGAAAAGCAAATCGATGGATCGTTTTTAATTGCACCCTTGCACATTTCGGTTTGTCACGCCAGTAACGCCCGCCTCTTCAGATAATCCTGAACCTTACGAATTACGCTATGTGCTACATTCAATTTCTTCGACATCTGATCCAACCAGAAAAATATAAAGCATAGCACATGGGCATAAACAGGTGATGTCAGCAGCTTTCTGAACATTACAAGCGAAAGACGATTTCGATTACAACTTGTGAAGACGGGCAGAAAGGCAAGGCCAAATAAAAGCACAAATACATAATGTCAATAAAGTTAACTTCCTTTGTTGCCTGGTTTACAAGGACACGTTATTTTTTTTCGAGCTCTATCGCAATGTCAGTCAGAAGTTTCGACAGTGCGCTTACACACTCGTCGGTATACAGTTGGCAGTTTCCGCTTTCATACCATATCGTTTGTGTCTTTCCATCCCATTACCTTCCATATGACACGGAGCGCAAGACAGCTCTAAACGTGACCGACGATAAACCCTTTTGTGACGCTGCCGAAACACGATAGTGTCCTGCTTACTTATTTCTGCCTTGGTGCCCACCTTCATTTGTCGCTAATAAAATTAGTAAAATAGTTGTTTGATGCTTACAACGTACCTACAAGAAGTGACATGTCAACAGCCTATGTGGCTGTTGTCAAGTATGTTGCTGTTGGCCAGATACGTTGTATGTTTCGAGTTGGTTGCAACGCGTGATTGGAAGAGTATTCCAGCATGCATTGTGCTGTTAGACTTTTTGGTGAAAGCTGTCCATCACTGGAATGATCGTTCCACCGACGCCGGGCACATTATTTCAAGGCTGCCGTACAGTCCACACTTCACTGCAGTAATTACCCATCCGTCATGTAATACCCTACACCGGGTCCTTTGAAGTAGTGATAAATAAATTGATAATAAATAAACAAGTGGAAGCACTCGCGAACATTTCCCTGCTTTCTGAGTATTTGCGATCGTAAAATGTACGGCTAGAGTGCTTCTTTTTTTCCTCTTGTTCTATTGACTCTGTATTGTATATTTCGTGATCACTCTTTTGCCACTCCTATGTTGTTCCTGATCTTGACGAACAATACCTGTAAATAAATAATAAAAAAACTGCTTCTGCTACATGCATCTGAGGTTGATGGCCCGATTTCAAATAAAATGGAGGCCTTACATGTCATGTTATTTCTTTCCTAGCTATTTTGAGTGTATTTCGCGCCAAGGAATTAGCTTTCCGACCCCCCTTAGCGCATTCGAAGGTCCTACATCGTGAGGAGACTTCGTATATTGTGTGAGTTGCGTACATTTGATAAGTAGTAGCAAGGCGGATATTAAAGTCACTCAGACTACTTACTAAAACTGGCCGCTTCCGTGATGTTGCGTACGTTGTGTCAAAGTAAATGTCATGCGCGTTACCACATTTACGTCGGAGTGCGGGTGACGCTCGCGGTAGCAGGATGTTCGTACATCATGAATGTTGTGGCTACATTTAGATGCAAGAGGCCGTCCTATCAGAGAGTTACCCGGTCTGCCAGGTGGCCAGCACCCCTCACTACTACGCTACACGTTATGAGCTAGAAGGAACAATATTCAGTCGATTCGGCAGAAGGTCTTGCGCATTGAGTATTCGTCCCGTGTGATTTCTTCAGTAATTGAGCTTGCGTGGAAGTATGATGCGTGCTAAAGTTAATTTCTACTGGCAATGTGTGCCGTGTATCTCACGCTAACTGATGTGAAGTTTCGTTCATTTCTATTACCACCGAAATTAGTGCCTGCTATCTCGAGGATCTTTGCATGAATGCAACTCCGCAAAGCTCGTGCTTAGCGTCCTTACCGCGTGTTGTTCTGTGGAGTGTCAGCGACCTCCTCCTCCTCGCTCACCGGCAGAGATGAGGCACGTGGCAGCGGTCGCTGAGCCGGACGCTTGTCCACATAACCGGCGTTTGCAATCGGGCATCCGTCATGCACGCCGGCCCAGGAAAGCCCCGGCGCGAGGAGATATTACAATGGCGAGCGCTTCCGAAGGCGAACCGACTTCCGTGTGCATGAATGCGATATTCGCTGTGAAACCCGGTGGCGGTGGTTTGCCTCGGCTCGTGCAACCTGCCCGCTCGTCTCGGATGTCTCGCCGAGGTGGGCGCGGCTGCCGATGAGGCAAACAGCCCGAGATCATTCGGGGCATAAATAGCGGAGCGCTGCGGCACCTTGGATCGTCGTCCGCATCTGCCATTTCATTGCCGCTTGTGTTGCTTTAACGGCGTCCACTGATCAAGCATCGGAGATGTCTCGCCTTTGTCTCGTGCTCTTGGTCGTCTTTGTCGGTAAGTGTGCAACTCAGCTTTTTCTGGCATCACTTTTGTAGCACACCTGCGCCGAGCCGAGAAATTTGGTTCGGAACGGTTGAACTGTTCGTCGGGGTAACGTTGAGTTATTGAAATGAAAGCACTGCCAGGCAAACATTTGGCCAAGGGGTTGCGGTGATATGTAACCCGCTTGTGTGGATCCTCAGCGGTTATGAGGATGCGTTTCTGAGCACGAGGTTTCGGGTTCGATTCCCGACCACGACAGTTCTCCGAAGAATATAGAAAGCTACAGCAAGAACGGTGCGGACAGCTGAGTGTTGCTGAAGATTGTATGAAAAAGACACAACGGGAAATTTCTTTTTTTTTTGTGAGATGCATAAGGCAAGATTTCAGCAAAAGATTGCATACAATGGCAACGTATCATTGGTTTGCTTTATGGACACTTAAATAACAATACGGGTTGCAGTGCCTATTCACATATGCATTAAGTTTAATATAAAGGCCGCTTTTTTATTTTTATTTATTTATTCTTTATTTGAAGTGAATACACACTCCAAGAAGGAGGCCAAAAGGCACAATGCCTGACGAGGGCCTTCTCCCCATTTTCGTGGATGAAGGTCGAAAAAGACTTCTCTATGGAAGATAATGTGTGTGGGTGTGTTGTGTTAAGTATTTCCCGCGCTAGCGGTACTTGATAGCAACCTCGCATAGATCACCGCTGTCAGCAATAAACGCGCTAATGTTCATTATCCCGATATACGTTCTTATGAATTTCATTATGTGCTAAATGTAATAGTTGAACAAAACCATCTTAAGAAAAGCCCCCGCACACGTCATCCAGTAATAGTTGTTTCAGCATGTAATTTAGAATGGTTACTGAGCGCCACCAATGGAACTGCACATAAAAGGAACATTTTTTGCATCAACAACAAAGCAGGAGGATGCAACAATACGTTTATTAGAAAAGTAAGCTTCATAACTGAATCGGGATTTCGTATGCGAAGGCTGCTTAAAACTTCGTAGCCCCCTTCAGCAACAAAGCTTGCCAGCTGTAATAAACTAGAAAATACGACGGCTGAGGAAACGTTGCATCAAGACAGTGTTTTAGATGTCAGCCATGCCAGTCCTGTCTATTTTTCCTTCGTGATGCGCGATGATATATGCATTCTGAAAAACTGCAGTTTCCCAACAGCGCATTCGGGCTGTCGCTTGGGAGACAAACACTGCTTTCGCGAAACCATCTGCCCTGCGAATTCCGCGAAAACTCATTTCGCCAAAGAAGCGAGATCAAAGAAAAAGAAAAACAGAAAAAAAATGAAAGGTTAACCCGAGGACGTCGTCAGCAATCACTGGCTGCCACGCCCCGGTATGCGTAAGGGGATCCTCGCCACGTGTCGAGGAAGCCGTGCAGACACTGGCGAGGCATCATTTTCTCTTTTGCTCACCGCTTCGCTCGTGCGGCGTGTCGCCATTCACTCACGGCGGCTCCGGCGATCCGTCCAGACGGCGTCATTGGTGCTGACTGCGCCGCAACATCAACAACCTGCCATCGGCACTCGGCCATAATATTCTCGTCTGTCTGATGCACCGCTCAGAAGATCGTAATTACAAAATTTGTTGTTAGGCGCTTGATTGGGGGCGTAGCTGTTGCGGGGCCGCCTTATATTGGGCAGAGTGACCCGACGCCACACGCTGGCATTCAGATGACCATGTGTTCACCTCAATGCCTGCAGCCTCAAGAGCGTCCTTGAGTAAAGCGTGAGCTTGGATTTATTCGCCTGTTTTTCCTATCCGTGCCGATGACAGAGAACCTCCAGCGTAAGCGCGCGAACGTGCTTTCCTGCGGGGCTCGTTCGGCTGCCTTAGGCAACTTTGTTTTTTGTCATACCTTTGCATCGCTCTAAGAGTTGAAGGCGCAAAATCTGCGGAACGTCGGGCGACGTTAAAGGTCGTGAAGCGGCACTTTAGTATTTACATGCGCGTGCATATACCGCGTTCACGGAGCAAGCGCTATGTCTCACCGGAGGAGTATAAAGATAAGAAATTAGTTGCTCTAAGCTTTAGTGGCAGGTGTTTTTCTCGTATACTTTTTTTGTATTTCAGCATGGGCTGGCATGTGCCAGCACACGCTGGCACATGCCAGCCCACGATGCTTCCATATGCACGTTTTTTTTTCTATTTTCTGTATGTAAAACAAAAATAGTTGTGTCCGTTTTCCAATAGAAGACACAAAGTGATTTCCACTTTCTTGCTTTGCTTGGGGGAGCGATTTCATCATATTTGTCCTGATCGATCCCTGACACACTTTTATTTTTTCTTTACAGCTGCGGTGGTCGTCAGCGCAGATGTAAGTGCTATACGAGGATTCTTTTTCTTTCTGTCATCGTTCAGACAGTGTACCTAGTAATTGCTACTCTTGATGGTGCCATTGAACTTTTGCGCAGATTGCGAGAACAGTTGATCGAGCTCTATTCTCAATATTATTTCTGTTGCAAAATGTTTTCCTACCAGCAAGTAATAATATACGCATGCTTCCAAGTCTTCCTGAACTGCATATTTCGCTTTATTAGTCCCTCTGTGTAGTAGCCATAGTAGTTTTTGTTGTTGTACTACTACTGCTACTAATAACAACAATAACAACAGCCACAATAATAATAACAATAACAATAATAATCTGCAGTACACATGCAATTACTACAGATATGGTTGCTAGGCCTGCCGAGACCTTCCATGGGCTTGTATGGCAGCCTGGCAATAATAACAATAAGTCGTTGCTGTGTTAGCAACGACTGTTCACCCAACCTATGGCTTCTTCTGTAGCCTTTCCTAGCTATCACTGTTGTATAGCGGCAGGGGGGGGGGGGGTCCGGCAAGTGAGAGCACCATGTCGACGGTTATATAAATCTCGGGACATGTGCCACTTGGATATTCACACTTAAAACTTGCCTTACCTAAAATTTCAGTCAGGCTACAGGACTGCATGTCCATTGAAGCAATACTACACCACAGGTTACGTTAAGAAAAATATGGATGCCAGTATTTTTTTAAACATGAGTAGCAACCGAATCTAATATTAAACGTCGTTCCTCGCTCGCTCTTTGCTAACTGCGGTTTAAATTTTTGCAAGGATGCAAGCATCCAGGTAATTTTTACTTGTGGCATGTCGGCATGTGATTGGAGAATGAGAAAAGCAAAAAATGAGAGGATGCTTAAGCTTCGCCTTTAATAAGGGTGGAACTCGATAGCATTCAAAGAACCCTCACTGCTTCGCAGGCTTCCCGGCAACTCCAGCTTCTGTAACTGTAATGTCTACCGGAAAACGCTGGCGGCAAACGCTACGCACGAAGGCGAGCTTTCTGGTAGAAACGCGGTCTCTTGCATGGGCCCATCCCGGAGGTAGTGCACAGTCATGCCAAAAACATTACATCATTTTCAGATTTCTATCATTCTTTCGCACTTTTTATATTCCAGGATTGAATATTAAAGACATGCGCTGTCGGTGTTTTGTTTCATCATGTGTGTTTGTGGGCGGTCATTCTGAAAATTCCAAGCAATAACTCTGTCATGAATGTAAGACAAGTTGTGAATCGTTCCTTTAGTGATGTAATGGTATGACAATATAACCCGCATTTACCGCATGTCATATAGCTAGGCGTGGCATATATATATACCTAAATATATACGCAAATTATCTGTAACGGCCAACGCCGCCTGGCGCCGACAGCGGATTTTCTGCGACAAGGGGCCCTTAACGCTATCGCGTTAACTTAAGAGCTTGATGGCGGGCACGAACGTCTGCGTTTTAATTGGCAGCGTCACTAGGTGGCGGCAGATAAGGGTGACGGCGACGAGTAATCTGCCTAGCCGATGGTATTTCCTATCATAAAAAAACAAAGAAAACACAGTTCAGTGCCTTCGGTGGTGTTCTATTGTTTTGCATGTAAGCCCCTCTTCCAGTTTCATGGCCAATACAGTTTATGTGCTTATTTCCAGTAAATGCGTATTTGCCCCGAAAAGAAATATTAAGTAAATTAATAAAAAGGAGACGTGATAAAAAAAGCCAGCATATGAAGTTTACTGTGTCCTTGGTGTGCGGCTAGTGGAAATTTGACCGCTAAGAAGCATAGCCAAGAAATCATTGAGAAATAAAAAGACGGCGACTTATGCGTACATCGAAAATGTTTTGAATCTCTGTACTAACTCTAAGAAAAGGAAATTCTATCTAGGTGTCATCACTGAAGGAAATTCTGAGGTTTTGACTCTATTTATACACGCTGTGGTTTTCAGCACTGGTATTTCCTGCCTGCGAAACAGGGTTGGCTAGCACTGATTTTACACAGAAAAAAAAAGTGTACAATGAGGCTATGTGCTAGCGTCATTCATGGATAAATTATTTAAAGTTCTTACAACTGTGCCCAGAAAGTGAAAGCGTCGGGGATGGGGCATATTTCCGAATAGTAATATTTAGGTGTTCTTAGCCATGCGTTGCTCATTGATCCCTTTTGTTCTGGCTTCCAGAGGCCCAAGTTCAACTTCAGACCGCGGCCCAGCCGTGTAAGTACTTGCTTTTATTCGCAATAAGATCCCCGTCAATTAGAAAACTTTTTGGGGTAAGAACGAATGGATACTTTGATTTGATCCTGTAAAAAAAAGCGCATCAATCTCATCACCAAAAATGTCGAAATTCGCAAGACAGGTGAATTTTTATTTCCGTGCTATTTCTTATCAGCCGTATCGGTACTGGTCTAGATAAAGGCACCACGTTGACATGTCTGCCTTCTCATAAATAGCGAAAGTCTCTCAAAGTACCAAGGCTATTTCATATATTATTATGGCGACGGAACCCAGCTCCCATAAGATGCTTATTGCAGCAAATAAAAGGACGATGCATTAGGGTTTATTTGAAATTCTGCAAATGCACTTCCCTGCAGAACTAGCTTGACTCACACAAGATGGCGGACATCGCTATAGAAGTTGTGATAATGCAGAAGCGCACGGGCAGATGCTGCTATCCTTACCACCCTCTCTTCCTTACTATATCCTGGCTGTTTGCTAGCCTACGCTGGGCTCATTGGCGTCATAAGCCGGCCATCTTGTGTAGGGCAGCCTAATTACTCTACTCTCTCACTCTATCCTTCGCTCATGGGGCCTTCCGCGGAAGTTATTTCCGCAAATTGCGACTTTACGGGACCGCGCCTATGGATAAATGCGCAGGGAACCGTTTGTACATACAGCTGAAAGGGCTGGAAAACAAGAAGAGATAGCATGACTAATGCGAAAAGCAGGAATGAGAGAAGCCCGCGTAAATAATTCACAGGCGTGGTGACAAATGCGTTGTTGACTTTTATATGAGAAAGGCTGCCGATAGATGTGCAACAGTGCCCTCTCTGATGTTCTCAGAAAAATAAATCGCCTTTTTGCATGATGGACTATAATTAGTCAAGTATATGAATTTGTGTAGGGATGCCTTTACTGGGCTGGATATATAAAGGCTGGTGTTCTTCAAATAAAAGTTCAGTTCGCAGTCAGTGCTTCTTATGTGGTATCTGTTTGTATGTGTGTCCTTATCTCAGTCGCGCTGTTTGAGCATATTTATACCCATAACATCGTCATCCCTTATTCTTTTGATCATGTAGTGTTGACGAAAGTAGTTGAAATAAGCTACCTCGGTGTGCTTTTTGATGGCACGTTAAGCTTCTACAACCGTACGCTAAGCGCGTAGCATCGCGAGGCATTCGCGTGCCCCGTTTGGTCTGCAGACTTACAAGAGATTTCCGTGCCTGAATTCCCTTCCTCAAGTTGTTTACATCCATCTGTCTCCTATTACTTGAATATGCCTCAGTGATTTAGAATGGCACAAACAATTAAAATCGCTTTCTGACATCACGCACCCCCCAACAACATCTCAAGTCACTTAGCTGCAGCCGTAGTCGTATAGACGTCCTCTTTTTAAGCAATATCATTCATGGAATTATTACATGCAGGCGTCCACCACCTTCTTTCACTGCACGCTTACGTAGAACGCTGCCAGGCAACATAGACCCTTACACGTTCCTTCCTTATTTTGCATGACACCTTTGCACATAATGCGAGCTTTATACAACGGTCATTTCCTCCACCTTGATATCTCTCAAAGCGTATTTTCTTCCTGTTACGATCTTCACACTGTCTCTTGAGCCTTCTGTACACCGACAGCTCTCTCCTGTCTTCTCGTAATTTTTCTGTCCGTCCGTGTATGTTTCCCGTCTCTGTCTTGTGTTATTGCTGTATTGTTGCTAAATGTGTGTTTCTCCGCTTTTCCCCCTTTCAATTCTACTTTTTATCCCGTAACTTTTAGTCGTAGCTGTCTTACCTTTTCTTTTTCTTTTTTTACCTGTGCGCCCATACGTAGACCTCCGGTTCTTCGAGGGAACATCAAATAATCATTGATTGATTGATTGATTGATTGATTGATTATAACTTCTACCCTATGTCGCAAGCGGAAGAACTATGGTCCTTTCTATAACCTTTTTGTATGTTTTATTGCAGTTCCGCTATGAAGTCAATGCGCAAGCCGGAGGTCGCAATCCGCACAACTTCCAGGGTGGCGCCGAGGTGCGTGGAGAGTACGACGTCTACCGTGCCAACAACGGTGCCAAAGTGGTTCTGGGCGGCGGCGTCTCCCAGGATGTGCTTCGGCACGAAGGAAAGACGTACAAGGGCAAGCCGGAGGCCAACGTCGGCGTCGGAGTGGAGATACCCATTGGGAAATGAAACACTGGGTCTTTAGCTATCTTGATTAAGTAAGAAATAGCACCGCCGTGCCAAAGATATTGCTCACTCAGCGAGATATTTTGATTGTACATGTTGTATAATATGACACAAGAATAAAATACATGCCCAAACAAAACGCGTGTGCTGCAGATTGTTATCTCTTAAAGCGAAGCTTTATATGGCTAGGAGGAACGAAAAAGAGTCTGTCTGTCGCCTGTGTACAGAAAACTATCATCATCAGCATTGGCTCGAGCGTCGTCGTCTACTTCCGCAGCTGGCTCGCTGGCGCCCCTCGGGTTGCGCTCGTGCTGCGCACGCGCTCGTGCCACTGCTCCCGCGTTCGTCGTCGTTGTCTTCATCCACAGCTGGCTGCGTTGCCGCTCATCGTTCCAGCGTAGAATTTCACTTCTCTTCTGTCGTCGTAATGGGGATGCCGTGTTTACGGGGGTATCAGCAATTTATTGTCTCACGTGAAGGATGGATTTAACTTTGAAGCAATTTAATTTCGAAGAACCGCAAGCAGCAATGGTGGGCGAATGCTGCTGACCTAGGCCGCCGAGCAAACTCGAGACATCGAACGCAAGCCACAACGGCGCACTGTGGGGATACCGTCAGTGACGTCGTTCTCTATGTTGCAGCCGAACGTGTATGTAACCTGTAACACAAAGACGTAACCAATAATTGAGAAATGTTTTAATGAACCGTCGGGATTAACCCAGTCGTAAACATCGGGGCCGCACGTTTCAGCTTAAGTGGTTAACCATCTGAATGGAATGCTTGGGCGGGTATTTTTATAATATAATATTAGGATTATTAACTTCCTAAAAATTCGAAGAAAAAGGACAGCGACACTGCAAGGAGCGCATATCAATACCTGTACATATAGAAAGAGAGACAGCGAGAAAAAGCCGTTCGCCCCTACATCCGCAGTGTAGCAGCTAATAATATCACGTTAACTCTTGAATCACTTTCGTAAAAAAAAAATATTGCAAAAATGTCTGTTTAAAGATGCTTGATGCCATCGGCACTATAAACAAATGCTGCAAATACAATCAAAACATTTGAGCGAAGCGGGGTAGCCATGGCCTGCAAACGTTCGGAGCTGGGGAAAAAAGAGCCGTGAAGAATGCATTGATAATAATGGTGGTGAAGTAAAAAGGAGTATATTCGCGTATACGAATACACAACGTTACGGTATCAATACACCAGCGTGTCTAGTGCGGTTTCATTTAAGAAGTTTGAAACGGCCTAATTATTACTTTACAACACATCCAGGTTAAGTCGAGGACCTCTGCTGAGCGCGAGGTCGCAGGGTTTGATTCCCAGCCGCTTACGCAGACGAGCGAAATGGGCGCTTGCAGTACGCAGAGGCCGTAATGCAAGAACGCTTGTGTAACGTGCAGGCCCGTAGCCAGGATTTTCTTTTTTTTTCGGGGGGGCACTTGCTGAAGGCTCACACTATTTGAGCTAAGCACCTATTTTTCCGTAATTATTTTTGCTAAAGATCGATGTATGTATATTATGGGACTTTTTTTTGAAATTCAATACTAGAAGAAAGGTAGGGCGGGCAGGGGGGGGGGGGGGGCAGATGGGTCGGAGTGGCGGCAAAGTCGGGAGCGCAGCCGCCCCTCTCTGTTTACCGGGTGCCGACTGTCGTGTGCGGCGGGCTGCTTACGCGGTGACCCGTTCGGTCGATGTACTCAGCGCCGTAGTACATGGGCACGGAAAGATCTGCGAAGTCTTGCACATCGTGAGCAGCTGTTAACCTTTTTTTCCGCAGCGGGGTGGCGGGAGCCCTGCCGGAGAACACTCCCCTCCCCCTCCCCCTTCAAAATTCAGGAGGGGAGGGGGGAGGGAGCACATCTTTCGCACTCGCGTAGACGCTTTCATTCGCCACGTGGAAAGTTAGTCGTTTGCTTGCGTTTTTCGAGCACGGGAATTGCGGCAATGACCTCCTTCGCGTTGCTGCGCAAGATGTCTCCGTTTTACGTGTCACCTGGTTCCATGCACCATCTTCCTCCGGGCGTGAGATTTAACAGGGTAGGCATACATACTGTTACGCGAAGGACGAATCAATTGGACTAGCAACTATGTACAGGTTATACTTACAACAGAGGTTGCAGCGCTGACCGGTAAGATTCACCGCGCGAGCCCAGCTCGTTTTTCCTCCACTTTTCTCGAGTGATGGCGCCCGCGGGCCTCGTTCAAACAACCAAACACAACACGCGTGTAGCATAATCCCCCGGCGGCAAAAGCGACGTCTCGGAGCGTCTAAATGTCATCACTGGAAGGGTGATACTGCTTCAGTCGTGTAACATGCACGATACCACTGGACTGGGAACAGATGGGGCGTTAGGGGCGATCTCGTAGGTGACGGGAGTCACGACACGAAGCACTCGGTATGGGCCTGTGTAGGGAGAAAGCAGTTTTTTCTGACAGGCCGACTTGACGCGACGGAGACCACGGAAGCACCAACGAACCAGGCGGAAAGTGCACGTCTCGGTGTCGCCGGTCGTACAAAAGCCGTTAACTTTCTTGGGAGTTCAGAAGGCGGTCACGGGCAATTTGCGCGGGCGATGGGGTCAAGTGCACATTCACTGGTCGGTGCCGTGTGAACAGGGAGGGTTGTGTCGAGGCGCAGTGCTGGTTCTCGGCGGAACAGAACGAAAAATGGGGAATAACCGGCTGTGTCGTGGCACTAGGAATTATAAGCAAACGTGACAAAAGGTAGAGCGAGGTCCCAGTCAGTATGGTCTGAAGAGACATACTTGGTGAGCATGTCTGCGACAGTGCGATTGAGACGCTCCGTGAGGCCATTTGTTTGCGAATAGTATGACGTGGATAGCTTGTGCTCGTTGCACAGGGCTGCAGGATGTCTGCGATAACTTTTGTTAGGAATGTCCGACCACGGTCTGTGAGAAGTGGTTGTGGAGCTGCATGTAATAAAATCACGCCGCATAGAAGAAAATCGCAACATCAGTGGCGCAGCTGGTAGGAAGCGCTCGGGTGATGGCGTAGCGCGTTGTGTAATCCATGGCCACAGCGATCCACCTGTTGCCCTAGGTAGATAGAGGAAAAGGGCCAGGTATGTCCAAATCAACCCGAAAAAATGGCTCCTTATCTTATCTCCCATTTCTCTTATCCGTTATAGAGTTACTCCGTAAGTCTTATCTCCCATTAATTTAATTTCTATTTTTATTGTTTCAATCTTTTATGGCTCGGGTATATACAAAGGTACACGTACATACGTTAGTCCTATACCAATTACGTTTTTTGTCGTCTTCGTCGACACCCAGCATGCTCTCCTCCCTGTTCGCCCCTCCTTCTGGCAAGAACATAAAGGCTGCGAAGGTATGCGCAACCCGCCTTCTCTGTGATGACCTCTCCTCGAGCTACGCTTCCCCCCCCCCCCCCCCCCCCCCCCCTTAAATTGCTTCCTCGACTGGACCGGATGACCTTGGCGGAGGACTGCCTAGCGTGCGCTTGCAAGGAGCTCCAGGGCATCCCTCACCACGGCGACGCGGAGAAATGCCTCGGCGGAGGCTGAGGACAGCGCTATTTCAGCCAGAGGGTCACCTGAGTCGTGAAGTGGAAGTCGGCGCTCTCCCGCCGCTGTTACTCCGAGAGTGTCGGGGTTGCCTGCCGCGATCCAAGAGCAGGCCGCCTAAGACGCCGGTGGACGGGTTGCGCTCGTGATGCCCAGCGGCGAATAATAGAGGGAGAGGGTGAGGTGGCAGCCTCCTCTCTCTCTCTCGCTGGTTTTATCATTTCTTTTCTCGTCTCCGCCTGTACGAAATCGGGCAACCCCATCGCTCCTATAGGGTTCACCACCAACTCGCGAGGCCTGCTCTGAAACCCATCGTCCTTTGTCTGTTGCTCGTGCTCCATGGAAAGCTCTTTGCAAAGCATGTGGTCCGTGTTCCCTCACTGGATACGTACCGTTTACACCATCCGCATCCAAAACAGCAGCACTCCAATCAAGCCCGCCCGAAGGAACATCGTCACCGGAAATTAAAGGTCTGCTTTAGAAATATCCTATTGCCTTGTTACCCTTGTTTATGTCCTACCTGCCGTGCACTACCTGCCGTGGTGAGTGGACTACCTGCTTTGGCATTGCGCTGGAAATCCCGGGAGCAAATCTCAGCCGCGGCGGCCGCTTTTCGACGGGAGCGAAATGCAAGAAATACCCCTGCACCGTGCGTTGGCTGCAAGTTAAATAACCCCAGTTTGTCGAACCTAATCTAGAGTCCCCATTATGGCGTGCCTCATAAACTTGTCGTGATATTGGCACGTAAAACCCCCCAAAACTTTTTTAAAGAGTTGGAGTCATTATCTCAGCAATCCATCTATTGACGTTTACGAGAGAGCTAAAAATTGACAAAGTAGTGTATGCAATGCATCCAGGTAAACGAAGTGCTCGTATTAAATACTATTGTGTTATACAGCCTTACTTTGCTCGCAGTATGTGTCTCACCGTACCTTTTCTTTTTCGGCCATAATCGAGCTGTGGAATGCGTTGCCAAGCTCTAGGGGCAGGCGAATATTCGAAACTTTCGAATAACGAATCAAAACTAATTCGTTATTCTATTCGGTCCTCGAATCGACTAACCGCTATTCGAAAATCTGATTATTTTTCGAATATTTCACGTATTCGACTGTGCACGATCAAACATGATATTGAAGCAAGACATACGATAACGTGTATTCCTTGGACAGCAGACATAATGTACCAGAGCACGCTGTCACTCAGGGAGCCGGGCTTATCCGGGAAAACCATGACCGAACCCCATAAAAGTTTCTTTAGGTACGACATTCGGCAATGGGTATTGTTTGGATACTATTTATAGATATGCGTTATCCCGTCGTATGTGAAGTCTTTTCACTGCAACATATTTCAGACAATAGTGGCACAGTCCGCAGTGACCATTCGTAACACATAAAAAAACGTGTTTTTTTTTGTCCTGCCATTGCGGCAGATGACCTGCATTTATGACGCGAAGGTACACATAAATGCTATTTGTGCCTCAGGGCTGCCTTTCTGAACCTAGTGTGATAATGCATGACCGCGTATGCTCAGAAGAGCACTGAATTTGCGAACAAACTGTGTAGTTATTCTTACGGCTCCCTTTATGCTTTTATAAAAGGGCACGCTTTTTAATGACAGAAACTTTCTAGTGTCCAGAATACCACGAGGAGCAAATTGTTTGCTATTGCTCGTGAGAAGGCTGTATATATCGTTCGCAAACTATTAAAAATATTGGATATTCGATTGCATTTGCTTCTGCACTATTAGATTCGTATTCGATGCGGTCTCAAAAAGTACTATTCGCACAAGCCTACCAAGCTTCGTAGCGAATACAAGCAATATTCCTGTATTTTAACACTCCTTAGCTGTGGGCTTGAAAGATTACGCGGCATATATTTATTTATTTATTTATTCATTTATTTATTTCAAAATACTGCAGGCAGCAATGCTGCTCAAGTAGGAGAGGTTTACATCAAGTGCAATGACAAATATTTCACAAAGGAATTTACATTTGTACGCTCAACAACAGACGCTGGCAGAAAATTCCACTCTTCAATTGTGAGCGCAAAAAAAAAAAGACTTCTGAAGCATCTTCGTCCTCGCAAACTACGGGCGGATAACATTCGAGTGATTAATTCTAGAATACCTGCGTTCTGCGCAGGAAAGATAAGTTTCGCGCGGCAGACCAATTCTGTGCTGATAGATCAAATAAAGCATTTTCAGACTCGCAATCTTTCGTCGGACACGGAGGGGTTCCAGATTCGGTCGCTGCAACATGTTGGTAACAGATGAAGAAGATCGATGGTCAGATACAATAAGTCTAGCAGCGAGTCTTTCTTCTTCTTCTTTCTGGGGTTTTACGTGCCAAAACCAGTTCTGATTATGAGGCACGCCGTAGTGGAGGGCTCCGGATTAATTTTGACCACCTGGGGTTCTTTAACGTGCACTACAACGCAAGCACACGGGCGTTTTTGCATTTCGCCTCCATCGAAATGCGGCCGCCGGGGCCGGGATTCGATCCCGCGACCTCGTGCTCAGCAGCGCAACGCCTTAGCTGACTGAGCCACCCCGGCGGGTCTAGCAGCGAGTCGCTGAATTCGTTCTACTTGTACAATATATTTAACGGCATCTTCATGTCTCTGTGCCCCTAGAATGCACGTTTCACATTTCTTTTTCCTTGTTTACCCTCCTTGTAAGAACCCTGCTGGGAGGGTTGCCACTATGAACAATAAAGAAATAAGATAAATAAATAAGAGAGAGAAAGCATTTTTTTTTTGACGCTCACGTGCGCTCTTGTTTCATGTATATTTATATTTATTTAGTCACGCATGCCGTTGAATAAACGCTCCGTTTAGCGCTTGTCCTTCGTACCCTTCCGTGTTATTGTATTCATCTTGGGCTACGTTGTGTTACAAGTATGCCTCGTACCGTTGGCGTCTTCCTTCGCTTTAAAACGGCTTTTAGTCCTACCCGACGTCTCTGGCACACTTCTACTCGTGCGACGTGGTTGGAAAATTCCCTGAATATGCTGAGTTATGAAAATAGATGAAATATGCAACATTTAAATATATCAATAGATATATAAAATCACCACCGAAACTCTCCGTAGAGATGCTTAACCAACGAAGCTGAAACGTGCGGCCTCGCGGTGTATACCAGTGGGCTAATCCCGATGGATCATTAAAGTATTTCTCAATTATGATGTATGTAAGTTATGCACAATGTTATATGCATCTGTGCTATACATCTGTATTTACTTGGAACTTGGAACTTTTCGTGGACGGCCAGAGACACTGAAGTCGTTTAGGGTTTGACGAAAACTCGTCTGGCGAGGAAAGAACATGGCTGAATAAACGTGCACTTGCCAACTGAAAAAACACAAAACAACAGATTGACGTATCGGCGTCCAATACGGGTGCCTTGTTCACAATGAATGAATGCATGATGGTCTTCCCACCACCATGCTTTCGTTGTCAACAAGGCATTGGGTGCCGGAACGTCAATCTGTTGTTTCTTGTTTTTTCAGTTGGCGAGTGTATGTTTATTCAGCCAGATACTGAAGACGCATGCAAGCATGTTTTTTTTTTCAGCTTAGATGCAACCAGCGCATATCCGCTTTTGAAGGCTAAATCAACGCCACCGTTAATGTTTTCCGTCTTACTGCGGGTACTAAGTGGGGTGGAAGATCTGTGTCACTATTGCACGTCCGCTGCCAAAACATCAGACAAAAAAATTGATGATGATGATGATTATCTGTGAGTTTTATCGGCGCAAGGGCCAGGTATGGCCAAAGAGCGCCAGGCAAAACCAATGAATTAATTCTCAAACGTAAAACATGACAAATGTGAGGTTTGTGAATCTGAGTGGCGAATGGCAGATGCGATTTGGCTGTAGAGAGGCCTAAAAATTAGTCGCTGTAAAGTGCGTAAAATATACAGGTGTTAAAATATTGACAATGACTACTTATGTATACTATGAGCGTAAAAGTTCCATTACAAAGAGATGAATAATCAAACGTATGAGTAAAAATAGAACTCGTACCTCACCAGTGGGCCCTTGAACACAAGGGCTGGGAGGCACGTTCTTTAGAGAAATGCAATCGCAGCAGCAGCCTCTAGTGAGAGGATGTGCTACGTATACCTTGGGCTGATAACATGCAGTGTTCCAATCTCTCGTAAAAACATTAAACCTTATTGTTGAAGAGTGGCTCAACGCCGAGAAACATTGCCAGGTGGAGGGGAATGTGTTGTCTATGTGCCATGGCAAAGCACCTTTTTCTTTGAACTTCTCTTTCCCGACACTCCAAGAAGACGTGAAGGACCGCAAGCGTCTCGGCACATTTATTACATATAGGAGACAAAAAAAATCCCGATCCAATGCCACTTCTGCACAACATCTACCATTCTACTCTTCATCAACATCAGCTGCTACAAGCACGCAGCCTGAGACTATGACTGGCATTTCCACAAGCAACATCAAGTTCACTGACACTAGGAGAGGCATGAGAACCTCGCTTTAGTGTTATTTGGAACGTGAAGACTGGCAAATTAGTTCTGCAGAGGCCCAAAAGGTGGAGGAAGGTTCTTGAAAGGAAAAAAAAGTACTGTCATCCACGCAAATGTGGCACGAAGCTACAGAGAAAACCAGTACAGGTTTATCTGAAAGAAAGCTTCGCAGTTGAGGAAGAACATTGCTATACCGAATAAAAAATATATTAGTTTATGACCATCGCATAAATTATTTTGTTATATTACATGTCAGAGAACAAATTGGCACCTGCAAAGTATTTGGAACAAACTTTCTTTAGCATGCCATGTCGTACCTTTCAGCGCACTGGGGCGTGATTGAAGTGGTCAGCAATAAGGCGGTGCAGCTCAGTTTCAGTAGACCACGTATATGATTTTTGAATGGCCGCTGAAATAGATATTAAATGGAATTTTCTACCGCGCACGACAACAAGAAATGCATGCATTTAAACAAAGGGCACATGTGACCAATATATATATATATATATATATATATTATATAACCTGAGAACTAGTGCAGGCTAGGAAAAGTTTATAAGTAAGGTCTTCGCAGGTAATGCTGCCATTTGTGGCCTTAGACTCACTGGAAAACTTCCATAAGTGTTAAGGTACTGTGACACAAAATGCATGTAATAATCGCGCAACAGATCTTGAATAAACACCATACTCTATATCACTCAGATTATCTCTGTTTTATACACCTGCCATAATGCTGAGTGCATATTGTGTGTAAAATGTTGGACATTTCAAATTGCATGATGCGCAGAAATTGAAAATGGATATATCTTGCGGCATGTCTTCTTTACTATATGCTATGAACAGCATTATTCTATTGTTTCTTATGTTAATTCATTTCTGTGAACACATGCTGACTGTGAATTCGGATTAGCTGTGCTTGGCCAAAATGGTCAAGGTTGACGAGCAATGAATATGTGTAATTTGACTTGAAAGACCTTTGTACTTTCAGTAATGTCCCTCATTTTTTGCATAAGGATTGAACGTGCTTTGCGCTGGGTCTTGACCAATGAAAAATTAATTTGTTAGTAACACCTCTGCCAACTGTCTCCTATTTTTCTGCTCGTTATTATTATCATTTGTTTACTTTTGTGAGCTTGTGCTTACAATAATCAGCATCTGGCTACCTTGTATTTGGCTTTCCGTGCTAATGATAGGAGAGCCACTGGCCTTCTATAGAGGTCCTGAACCACGCCCTGGATATGATGAAAAAACAGTCCACTGATAGCATACGCGCCTGTGAAGATCTGCGCCAAATTTTGCAGTCGCGCGATGCGCGTGGCCTTTACAAGCGTAGCGGGAAACGGCCTTTTTCTCACTCTCGCTTTTCAAACGAGACCTTCTCCTCACACGTTTAGAAGCTGCCGGCAGCTTGCACACCGTGTCATATGCAACATTCACATAGACGGCTGCTATTGGCTCATAGCTCACATCACTCAAGAAGTGTATTTGAATCAATGTGCTTCTTTCTACTGTTACTGTGTATATTTATTGACGCAGTTTAATAAAAAGCCTGGAGTAAGCGACAGTCTGCATTTCGAATTTTGATAAGAATTACGCATTTGCGGAAGAAGCCGACAATTGTCTGTTCACGCTCGGCCGAGTCTGCCCGCGTAGGAAGTAAACATTGACCACACTGCTTCAGTGTCGCAGCTGTTGGATCTCGCTAATTTCGATAATTTTGAACACCCACCATACCTCGAACCCCACGAAACTTAAGGTCAGACCACACGCACACTTGCCAGCGCGCGCTCACTCCAGGCCACTCCTGGCTAGACGCCTTGGCGGACATTGCTTCGTATTAGGCTATTGACAACGCTTCAACATGCGCAAGTTTGGTGTGGATACTATCCATCCGTTGGTGAAGCTGGTGCAAAACAAAGCCGGTCCGCACCACGTAGCGTGGCCAGATTGGAGCACTTGAGCTCGAGCGTGCACTCCAACCATATTGTGCACATAGCAAGCGCTGCGCATGCGCACTACTGTTGCATGTATAGTTGCGTCTGCTACATGGCTTAGATACCGCGACCGCCACGGGGCGCCCGTCGAGCCCGCTCGCTGAGCTCATTGCGGCTCGCAGAAGACAACCTTGTTTAATTGGCATTTGGCGCGTTGTAGGTGCCAACATCGGAAGTAGTGGCGTCTATGTGAACGCCCAGAATAATTGAAAAAACACAGCGCAAAAAAAGACACGGGCACGAGAGAGCGACACGCACACAGCGCTGACTTGCAACAGTTTATTCATGAGGACATGAAGGAAGAAATGTATATGGCACTACCATGCGCAACATGTTAATAATTAGCAAAACACTGGAGCATCATTTCGAATGATGATAATGATAGCCACATGCTGACAATGCACACTGCCTATTTGTCATTCAAATGTTGTTAAGATATGCGATTTCCCGAGATGAAAGTGCAATCAAAGGTGAACTTTTCCAGTCGGTCTCTCGTGTCCGTGTCTTTTTTGTGCTGTGTTTTTTCCAATGAATAACCAACACGCCCAAGCTTTCACGCTAAATCACCCCCCCCCCCCCCAAGAAAAAAAAAATTGGGGCAGATTTACACTAGGTGGTGCGAAGACTGGGCAAACAGCGAAGCTGGTGGCCCTTCCCTAGCTTTAACATTTATTTCCATCTTTAACTTGGTTTTGCTTGGCTGATTCTTCGCTTTACCTTTGCTTAACTTGCTTTGGTTTGGCTGGTTCTTAGCTTTGTGTTTGCTTTCCTTTGCTTAACTTGGTTTGGCTTGGCTGTTTCTTAGCCAAACATGCTCGCAGTCTTCTAAGAGCCACTTCATAGTCCGACGTAGTGTTGATGCGCGAGAGCGCTTTGCACGGGGACGCCACGCCTACGAAAGCGCAGCACTCTATAGTCCGGCGCGAGGCGTGGCCGACGAACACCGGATACGTCGGCCGCGCCACGCGCTGTGACCAGGGTAACCTATAGAAGAGGGTGGTAACCCCGCCGAGCGATGACATCACGTGCGTCGCGTAGCAACGCCTCGCGCCAGCTCTGCGAGGCGTTGCTAGGCAACGTGTGGTGGCGTCGTCGCCAGGCTAGTTTTCGCTAACGCAGCACGGCCGAACGAAAAGCTTAAACAGCTCCGCTGTTAAAATTTCAACTACGCGCCACGGTGACGCTCAGTAGGTGGAGGGCTGTGGGCACGCCAAACCATGCCGTAGCCTTCGCATTGCAAGAGAATGAAGGAGGAGCCGGAGCACTTCGAAGGGGATCAAAGGTGATCTTTGACTGCCAATAAGTCCGCCTCTGCTCAATGCATTGAAGTACTTTTTGCTACGAAGTATTCCTGAAATAGACAATTTGAACTTCAAATACATTTCTCGACTTCGATAAAAAGTGGTTCATGGCCCTTTTAAGGCATCTTGATTAGTAACATATTACACTTATGTGCCAAACTGCCACATGCGTTATTTAATGGTTTCTAGTAAAAGTAAAATTTGAATAATAGATTGGAAAGCAGCTCACAAAAAAAGAACCCGGACACAGTACAGATGACATGCTTTGTGGTACTAACAAATTAACCATTGTAGTGAGGCTTTACAGCTAGGCTGAGCTATAGTGAACATAACTGCATAACACGCTTCGTGTCCTGAAGCCACACAAGGAAACGCCTTTATACTCCGAGCAAACATATTACTACTGCCACAAGAAAAATGAAAAAGCACAACTTTATTCTGCAAGAAGCAAGCCTTGCCTACTAATTACAATGGTACAAAATCTCATTTCGGAAAGCAACAAAACTAGTACATGTGAAGCTTTGAGGCTTCATTTTACACCACAAACTTACTTTTTAAAGCCGCTACTTGCGTAAAATTAACGTGAAGCGCATAGTCGAATGTAGAGTTCGCACTGTTTGCCAATTATTGTTGCACATTGCCGTACACAACTAGTTCGGCTTCTGGAAGCGAAAATGCCCACCGATTGAAAAATATATTGACGTCTCTTTTCTCTGAAGCTTGTTCACTCGTTTCCCACCAAAACATCTCATCAAGCAATACTGTTACGCTACACCAACAGTGCCAAGTGGAAAGACTGCGTGATGATCACATCAATAGTAAATGTAAGAAAATTAGTGTAACAGAAAACAGAAGTGCTTTAAGCACCCTCGTTAGGTGTGCATCGTCATTTCCACAAACAAACTGGAATAGCACACCGGTATCCAACAGTGACTTGCAGGCATCGCGTACGTGCCCTGCTGTTTGCATTTGATTTGACAATGGTAGCTATAATGCAGTGGCTTCTTGTATGCCATTGGTTCTCGCGACTAGATCGATGCAGCAGTTGAATTGGCTTGCAATAATAAACTCCAGCTCATGTAAAAAATGAATAATTTAGCTGGGACTGAAGCATTCCTTTGCTACTCTGATTAGAGCCGTACAATCTATATACCAGGTGTTCAAAATTAATATTTACGGAATTTTAAACATCTCCTGGGGCAGGTAGCATAATCCTTATCATTCAGCTGGGCAATTGGAACATTAGTCGCACGAGAAAACGACACACATATTGAACCAATAAACAAAAATTGAGTAATGAACTTCTTAGTTACTTACGTTATGACACATATTGCAATTTACAAATTGTAGCCGGTGACTTGCAAGACGAATCCACTTGAAAGGAATTTCCAGGATGACACCCGTTTCGAGTTAATATTTGCCAAAGTGTGGGACGAAATACATGGGCGTTCCAGTTACTCTTGTGCTTCAATGTACAAAACAACATTTTGGTAAAAAAGTAAGTAGAACAACAATTTATTTTTATGGCGAGTTTGATGGCACATATCTCCCAACTGGTGTCATTCCGGAAATTCATTCCAAGTGGATACGCCTAACGAGCTCAGCGGCTACGATTCGTCAATTGCAATATGTGTCGTAAAGTAATTATCTGTAAAGTTAATTAGTGAATTTTTGCCAATTAGTTGAATATGTGTTTCGATTTCTCGTGCTACTAATGCCCACCTTTTCGAATAACCCAGCTCAACAATAAGCATTATGCTACCTGCCACAGGTGATTTTTGAAAATTCCGTAAAACTTAAGTTTGAGCACCCGCTATAATTTTCACAGACAAGCTTTTAAGAATTAACTAAGGAGCCCCTAGGATCATCTATAGATATGTATATACCGGCAGTTTATTTTCATATAATGGTTACCTATAGATGCATTCTGCAGATAGCGCAATTAAGGCGACCAAAAGAATGACCAAATTTATAGCTAGCTATGTACGGTTCATCACTGCTGCATTTTCACAATTGCAGTTAAGCAGCAATTTATGTCTATTCTGAGAATGGCACAACTTAATTACGAGACATGTGTTCTCAAAACCTGCCGTGAGGTAGACTGGTATGTCTCAAGTGCAGGGCAGGCTTTTTAGGAAAATAATTTCAGCCTGCAATGTATGTTGTAGCACACATTGGAGACAGACACCTTGAATGTGGTTTTATTCTCAAATTTAACATAATTGCTACGTCACTTCAATTCTGCAAGATTGATATGCCCATGTAGTGGACAGTGTGCGTTACGTCCGCAAAAGAAGACAAGGCTCGACATCATGGCCGCAACATCAGCTTAGTTGTCCGCCGAATGCTTGTTCCCAGTCTTCTGTTCCCACAAGTTGGTGACCTCGGACGCTTCCTGCATCGCAACTATTCGTCTCGCTGCTTCTCTTCGACGCCATGGAATCGAACTCCCAAGACAATGCCACACCTTCCATCGCCACACTCAAGCTTCCCGAGTTCTGGCCCGCAGCTCTGGTTTCTCCACATCGAAGCGCAGTTCTGCCGTCACCGCATCGCATCGCAGACGGCCAAGTACGACTATGCCGTGAGTGCGCTCCGTGAGCCCGACCACCTAAGCTTTGATCCGCGACGTTTTGCTCACTCCCCCACCCGACAACCCCTACGATATCCTGAAACGGGAGTTACTACGACTTACGACCAACTCCGAGTCGCGACGCATTCAACAGCTTCTATCATCGGAGGAACTTGGCGACCGAAAGCTGACCGAGCTGCTTCGCCGCATGCCCTGCTACTCGGAGGCAATCCATGTTCAACGGACTCAAAAATCGTCCGCGAGCTCCTCCTTCAGCGTCTACCGAATCAGGTACGGATGATTTTATGTGCCTCACCTGCGGCAACGTCCATTGAAGACTTAGCAGCAACGGCAGACCAGATCATGGATACTTCCCATGCTTTCGTATCTGCCATCGACCGTTGTCAGACGCCAATCTCGAGTCTGTTACAGTTAGAGCAGCGCTTTGACGAACTCAGCGCCTCAAACTCACAGCTTGCTTCGCAAGTGCATCAACTAGCTACTGAGCTAGCTACCTCGCGTTTCTCTGCGGGTAGACACCAGTTACGTCATCGCACGCCCAACCAAAGCAACTCCCGCTATTCCAATGCGGCTATTTGTTGGTACCATACCCGATACGGCACTCGTGCACGCCAGTGCCGTCCACCGTGTAACTTTTCGAGAAACGATCGGGCCAGTCACTGATGACGGCAAGCGCTACCGGCCTTAAGTCAAGCCGTCTTTTCTATGCCACCGACCGTGTAACGAAAGTTCGCTACCTTGTAGACACTGGCGCAGACATTTGTGTGCTTCCGCCTACCTTTCACGACCGAAGACGACATCGCCGCGACACGTCCTTTCTCCCTGCGGTCAACGGTTCTAATATTAGAACGTACGGCCAGAAATCAGTGACTCTTCATCTCGGACTGCAGCGTCCCTTTCGATGGCTATTCACTGTCGCTGACTTCCGCGGTTACATCATCGGTGCCGATTTTTTGTGGAAGTTCAACTTGGTTGTCGATCTACGGCTATGCCGCCTGCTGGACTCCACGACAAACCTGCCGGTACAAGGCATCACCACAACTGCACCGCCCTTGCGTCTCCTACAAGCACACACCCAGATATCGACACCTTGGTCCACCATCCTACAAGAATTTCCAGAGTAATTTCAACCCCCCTCACCTGATCGCCCAATCTTGCACAAGGTCACGCACCACATTGTAACGATGCCACTCGCACTCCACCTACAAGCACCTTACGAGGGTCCTTTTAAAGTCCTCAAGCGCGATCCTAAGTACTTGACTCTCCTTGTTAACGGACGCGAAGAGACGATATCTATGGACCGTTTGAAGCCAGCTCACATGGACGATGGCAACGCCACCTCAAGCCGAACAACCGCTCGACGGCAATGCCTTCATCGCTAGAGGGGGGGGGGGGGGGGGGGCGAGCCATGCAGTGGACAGTGTGCTTCGCGTCCGCAACAGAAGAAAAGGCTCGACATCAAGGCCGCAACATCCGCTTAGTTGCCCGCGAAATGCATATTTGCTTGTTCCGAGTCTTCTCTTCCCACACCCATCACTATTTATTTGTAAATACCAGATATTGTTACTGGGATAAGATGTGATTTCCAACATTCAGTCTAGTCTTGCAATGCCATACACAGCGAATTTTTTTCATGCCCACATAAAATAAATGAGCAGCCTGGCTACAGATTATATACGCCTTAGTTAATTAACCAATCACTGTACAACCAAACTGATACAGACCAATAATGATGTAGAGGAGTCCTAATTCACTGAAGGCTGTTCTCCCTTTCGACCAGTAAGACAAAATGCCTCCGCAAGCTCATCGGCCATGCATCTTTTCGTGACCCTTCATACGCAGTCTTTGGGACATGATCCTGCAATAAGTTCCGAGTGGTGAATCTAAAAAGAAACATTACAATGAGGCTTTAGTGTTTTGCGGTGTTTAAGAAAGCATCACAATGGTGTCATCATGCATGCAATAAACAGCTGTCGGAGAATGTTCACATTGTTTTTCATATTAAAGGATTTAAGCAAAGGATAGCAAGAACATTTGCCAAGGCTCTTCTGTTAGTTTTGTTTGTAAGAAAATCTTCCAAGGAGGACACTGCGGCATCGTTTGAAAACGGGAGTGCAAGTATTTTTTTCTTTAGCTGCACGGAGTCTATGATTCTGTTATGCTTGCCAGGGCAGCCTCAATCCTTTTGAGTGCGTTGCATTGGTGATCTAATTTTTCTTCTATACCTATGACTTTGGTCAGTAGGCTATTCAGCAGTGCTGCAAATGAAAATAAAACGAATGCTTGTCTTTAAGCTCTTTATCTATAGGCTACCAACATTACATTCATGCACAAGAACTGCTCAATGTAGCGGTACATGTAATTCCATATACAGGGTGTCTCAGTTTTATATATTGCACCTAAAAGACGACAAATTTTTCTAGTCGTTTCATATCAAGTGCGTCAGTAATTTTAGTTCCCGACTCCCAAGAAGTAATTCGCTAATTGTCTATTTGTTTAGCTAATCGTCAAGATGTCAATGCGTGGGTCATAAAGAATTGTAAGAGACAGAAATAAAGTGTTTCTAGCAAGGTATACAGTTTGAGTTTACTTTTTCGGGGAGACAGAAAGCTTGCAAAATATGAAAAATACCATGTGACTGCCCACCTGCGAGCACATCATAGCAGCACCATCAAAGAGTCTCAATGGCAAAGCGATAAGCTGTTCATCTATAGCTCACTGCTCAAATAGCTAGGGCAGTATGCTTCTTTGATTTTTTTCACACAATATTTTCTGGGCTCTTTTGGCATGTCGATTGTCGCCACTCAGCTGGCAAATGACAGATGATGAGCTTTTTAGCTTCTCCGTTCAGAATGTTTGATGGCACTGCTATCTCAATCACGCCAGTGCACAGTCGCAAGGTGTTTTTCGAATTTCGCAGCTTTTTGTAGCAGACAAAGTAAACATAGAATGTATACCTTAATTGCTGGAAGCAGGACAGCCTGTTTCTTGCATTCGTCCCACCCTTTGCTCATACATAAATTGCGATAGAGAAATCTGGGGACTTGCTGTTGGGGACCATTGGCTTCTTAAAATTTTATTTGCCTAGGTACTATGGAGTACGATGCGATTTGTTCCCGTTTAACCGCCGCTTACACTTCCGTTGAAACGACACCGTAGCGTCTGATAAAGGGTCCGTAAAGGAAGCCGGAGCTCTTTATCGCCAGTGGCTGGCCCGAGTAAGTGGGGCGCGTGTAACATGAAGTGTGCAGCTTCGCGTTGCACTTTCGGTACTCTTACAGTTTTGCCATCTTCACTAGTGCAAGTGCTAGGGTCACTGGCGACGGTCGCGTTAACCATGCCTCTGCGTTTGAAAACAGAACTACAGCGCCTACAACATTATAGGTGAAACCGAGGCGAAATTTTACAATGCAGCAATATTCCAAAGTAAATAAAAGGTGTATCGAACATCCAAGTCAAACCAACAACCTCGCAGTCATGAACTTCACTGCGGTGCCACAAAACACGAATGCATTCAATTTAGGAAGTATTTATCCTCGTTCGCGTATTGCTCATAGCTCTTCTAGGGACAAACGGAGCAAAGCGCATGCTCCTCCATAGTACCTAAGCAAAGGCAGATTTCGAGAAGCAATACTCCTCAGATTTCTCTCTCACAAATCACGCAGGCCCACAAGGGTCGGGTAAACGTGAGAAATAGGCTTTCATGACAGAAACACTTTATTTCGAAGTCTCTTGCGCTTCTATATAATCCCCTAATTCACATTTTGAGAATTAGGAGAAGAATTGAAAAGTTGCACTTTATTATGCCTAAAGGTGGGTTTCCAAAAGTTGCCTAATTACTCTGATTAACTAATTGGATGTCAGGGACCAAATGTTACTGGCGGTTTCATGACAAGATTCTAAGCAACATGCACTTCGTCTTGCATTTGTGTAGCATAATCAGTCTTTCTCTAAACTTGGTGCACGATAGCTGGGATATCCTTAATGTATGCAATAAACACGGCACACAAACTTTTTTCTGTATTTTATTCCAAATGTATCTGACTAGGCCGCAAAGTTTCACAAAAAACGGGATAAATTGTGTTTTACTTTCTCATAGATGGACCAAGTAGGCCACCTGATACTTCTTCGGGTATCAACATTGATGGCGTGCCTGTTTTTAGAAGTTCACCAAATCATTGATGGCCAGTGGTTGTGCGAGCAGAACAGAGTTCCCGACGTGAACCTTTTCTTACGGCCTTGTACTTCGGAAACTCAAAACCCCAAGATATTGTAGCACTTTTCAACGAAACCCACTAAACAAACCGGGTTATTGTGGGCGATCTTATGCCCGGAAACTCAAGACTAAAATAGTTTCAAACAATTTGCAAGCTGAGTTAACTGGAGCCTACTCTACAGTCAACGTCTCTAACCGAACACCTTTTCACGCGCCCCAATGGCCAGGAGCCACGCTTTGACTTCTCATTGGACGGGGAACTAGGGCGCTGTCACGTACGCGTGCACGAGACACGCGCTGTCTTGTCATGCGCAATGCTGGCGCTCTTCTATTGGCTATGCGATGAGGTGCTTGGAAGGATACCTTTCGAGAGTGGTCGTTCACTTGGCTATTTGCATGGTCAGCAATATTCCTCTTGATTACATGCACTTGGTCTGCCTTGGTGTTAAGAAAAAGCTACTATCAGCCAATGGTTATGGTCTACCACACCAGCTTCAATATTGCCACTGAAATCTCGGAACGAGGTTTCTCGAAAACTGGTATTTCTTGTAGTTAACAGCCCAAAAGCGTTGAAGCGTGTCCCAAGATCTCTACAAACTCTTGAATACTGGAACGCTTCAGAACATCACAACTTCCCAATCTATTTCGGCCCGGCTCTCTGAAAGAACGACCTGCCCCGGCAATTCTAGGAGCACTTCCTAAAGCTAAGTTGCGCCATCACTATACATTTAGTCACCAAACCTGTGTGCTGACCGCTGTGACAAAACAAATGAGCTTCTGCAGAGCTTTGTTTGTGATGCAGGAAGCCTCTATCGGGTCGGTCAACATTCATAGACTCATGCACTTGGCAAAAGATGCACGACAGTTTGTCCAGCTCGCTCTATTTTCTTGCTTCCCATTTCAACGTTTTCTGGGGAAGCTTAAATGCTTCTCAGAGCACATTCCGTTCCAACTGAACCGCTGTTCACGAGAAATTCGGAGCTCAAGCTGAAGCCCAGGTGCCATCGGCAGCCAGAGGACACGGAAGGAAAGTTATGGCACATGCATGAGAGTGGACTAGCTACTCCCTTCTTCGGCCAGCAATATAAGTTCATTTTTTTGTAAAATGGCGCTCTCAAAAAAAAAAAAAACCTGGGAATTCCTGTTTGAAGTTAAAAGATGGCAACATTGTCCTAATAAGTAACTATCTGTCTTCAGCTGGAGACATCCTCATTTGTGGGCAGTTCTTTGGTTCTACCAGAAATTTCTATGATGCTTACACACCTTCCACACACTTGGGAGTATACAAGGGTGGAGAACCTTCAACCAGCCTTTCTCTTTGGAGCGCTCCAGAAATTCTTGTGAATTGAATTTGTGTCCATTTTAAGCATGGTACATGCATTATTTTTCCGGTGTTCACATTGTGAACTTTCAACATTTTGTATAAGCATATGTATCACAAGAAAACGATTATTTCTGCTTCTTTGTTTTTGTTCAGAAACTGTACCTGTGCTCTGAGTGGTACTGTGATGGAGGGCTCCGTAACTGATGCGTGTTAGCCTAAATCACTTACATGCGCAACACTACGAGGCAGTACGCCACAAGGCACTCTCGCGTTTCCTCTTCTATATGCCCATTTGACTTGCAGCTTCCTTGATACTATTCATTTATAATAAATGTCTTGCTTGCCCAATTGCACAAGAGGCCTGTCACATTGGCCGTCTCCCCACTCAGGTATCCCAAGAGCAATGCAACACCAACTGTGTCAGCCAACATTATCAAACATCAGCATGCTTTGTACTTAGAGTGACAATGTGGGAACTTAGGGTGACAATGTTTTTTGCGACGCCACTCCAAAAGCATAGCTTAAGGTATTTGCAGAAGCAAGAACTTCGGCATCAACTTCATTCTGACAGCATGCTGAGAAAAAGTGGGTGTACTGGCAGGTACATGAGCATTAAAGGACGTGCATGCGCAGTGACATCTCGGAACCAGGCACTTCCGATCGTCAGCGGGTGAAACAAAGCAATTTGGCTCGCGCTCGCAGATCCCGCATTATTTTGTCCTTGCCTGTACATTTGCTCACTTATATAGGCAGAACTTGTTGCTTACGGGTGAAAAATCCCAGTGACACTAGCACGAGCTGCACTTATGTATGGCTGTGGTTTAAAGGCGGTGTGTATTGTTGTGCCTGGCGGTCCTTCGGGACAAAGGATGCCTCACCGGCAGACGTGCAGCTGTATAGTGCTGTTCACGCTTCATAATTTCTCGAGGCCGGGAGCGTCAACGTCAATCGGGACTAGTGGAGCAGCAATTAGAACCCAGTATGCAATGAGAAATCGGCCTTGTGCATCGCTAAAACGGCGACGTCGCTCTTGGTGTGTTTCAGTGAACCACCTGCACCCGCCCGTATTACGACGGGCTCTGCGGTAGCTTCCGCGAAGGCCAGTCTCATGACTGACAAGCTGACCGCCACGGAGAGGCCACTAATCCTCGAAAGGCACCAAAGTCAGGCATTTCCGCGTGAACAGCTTCGACGTTTGGTTCCCAAGTTGCCACAGGTTGTCTGGCATGCGGGGTGAATGAGAAACATTGGACGCGGAGCCAGGTGGAACGGTGCCACATCATGGGCGGGATATTGCGAACTGGCCGAAGATGGTGATCGGCCGAGAAGAACTACAGCGAATTCCCTCAACGAGTGAATGGGAGAAATGAACTGATAAAAAGAGGGGCTTGAGTGTTGCGTGGACGCTCGGAGATGTAAACGCTAGTACATGCAAAAACGTTAGCATGTAGACAGCTCCAAGAATCATGGAGCCCTTCGTGTAAAATACCATGTACAGTTGTATATAAAGCCCTTTTTCTGAGCTCCCTGGACGTCTCCTTCTCCCGGTACCTAGCACGTCACCAGACATAGAATCTTCGTGCCCACTCGGGCCCTCGGATTTCGCAACAGTGTAAACTACTTTAATCAACTATAAATGTAACTTGTCTTCTATAATTATTTTGGAAAGTTCTCTTTAATGACGTGTCTATGTGTAGCATCACTACTGCGTGGTACTTACTTACGGGTGCATGCATGTATATTCTGCAAGTGTACATGCATGCAAGTACAGATCGGGACGCATCTTCATGGAAAACCGCTATGTTCCTTCAATTGAAAATGCTCCCATTTCATTAAATGTAGGGCATGTATAACAGCACGCAATACGAGATGCTTCATTATCAATGTTGGATCAAAATATACATACCAGGCCAAAATGACATGAATAACGTTAATGGACGTTGCATAGACGATATATTCTTGATGTCTAATGTTGATGCAATGTAAACAATTGGATGTTGCTCCAGCGTATCAACATGAAATTCTTGCAGCGTGCAACCAGTAACGTATATGCAACGTTATCTTCTTGCTATTGAACGTTGCTTGACATTTGTTACGAGCATTCAACGTTCACACAACGTTCAGCCTTGCAGGGTAAGCACCATACATTATGCGTTAAGGATGTTCTCATCGAATTAACAAATAAGAGTAGTGCCACTGCCTGCACAGGTAGCGCCCGATCGTCAAGTCGCCGCAATCTGTTAAAGAGTGTTCGTATATGGGGGTTGAAATGAAAGACCGTGACACAATAAATGCCGAACGTTATCTTCGGAACTGCAGGCATCTCACGCAGTATTGTCGGCCATTCTAAATAGTTCAGTGTAAGGCTTCGTGAACGGAATTCCCAACCACTGCTGATACAGAAGGAATGCCTCATGTGGCTAAAGTCCGGGTGGAGACCAGAATTGCAGCGTTGGGTTCGTGTAGTCTGGTACGCCTTAAATTTGGGTTGTTTAACTTTAAATTTAGTCTGTGCTCTAAGTGGTGAAGCGTCTGTCTAGAAGAGTGGAATGGGATCAGTGTGGTCTTTGATGCTTGAGCAGCCTTGCCCGCGTAGTCATTCCCACTGATTCCAATTTTAAATTTCCACTAATCCCAATTTTAAGTTACTTATTGCGAATACGTAACCAACTATACCTCCAGTCCCGGCCATGAGTATTAAGGCCGATGTTGTCTTTACAGCACGAATGAAGGGATTTAATATTTTGCGATGCTCTGATAACTAATTCTGTTAAAACTATCTTGTGAACTAAGAGACTGAGGCTAGAACACATCTTTTACGTTTCTTTATACAGAAGATCGTGGGCGATCTTGAAGGTATAGAGGGCCCGCATCAAAGGCAATGAAATATTGCATTCGAAACAACGAACCATATATATATATATATATATATATATACACCTAGGCCATGGGTTGTTCTTTCCTGGCTGCTTTTTTTCTCTTTCTTTCCGTATTTTTTTGGTTGCTAGATCCTGCGGCGCATTATAGCTATACAGAATAAAAAAAATATGTCAATAGGGGTAAGGAAAGACTTTCTATTACGCCACCGTACCTGTAGAAGTTAATAGCTCGAAAACAAGTTATTCTTGCTCGCCCGTTGTTTACTTTACTCGACGATGACGGCTGCCGTCATTATCGTTATAGGCCATCTCGTCATCCGGTCTGACCTCCTCGCCGGAAAGCAGCCGCCGCCACTGCGTTTCGGACTCACGCTTCTGTGGCGATTCATTGTTTGGAACTGAAAATATTCTCCATTGCGGTGTCAGTAATGGTAGTTGCTTAGTAATTTGTGCGGTGTCTCGCGCGCCGCGCTTGTTCTGAAAGCGGGGTGTCTGTACATGTACACGCTTCAGCGGATACAAAAAAAAAGCAATACTGTAGCGCACTACGATCAATTGTGCATTGGAAAAGAAGCAGTTGTTCTTCAGAAGATGGCACTGTCTGCTATAGCACACTGCTGGGACGCGATTTCGTAGCTATGCCTTCCGCTCGATTCTATGCTACTCTAATCATCCAACTTCACGGCCGACTGACCTCAGAACGCGGGTGGAGGGTCGCTATGACCGCTGACGAAGCACGAAAAGTAATAGCATCAAAAAGCATCACTACCAAATTGCAGCCCTGTAAATGAATTTAGATCTGGGGGAAGCGGTGAAGTCTGCAAGTTTTTCAGCTTCATTTATCCTTCGCTCAACTTGAATGATCCTTGTAACCCGCTAGGCGCGCATCTCCTTGGGGTGCTGGAAATTCAGCAGCTCCCAAATCCTCTCAAAGCGCTTTTATCTTTGGTGGTTGGGTAGTGATGTCACTACAGACGTGGTTAGCCTAGCAGAACTGGCCGGCAATCGCGACTACAAGATGTGCGATGCCCTCGCTGGACGGCTGTCGCTTCTTCGAGCGACAAGCGTCTCCCACGGCAGGGCACTGTTGATTTGCGTAGTTACAGCTGCAACGTCAAATAGATAGCCATGCTCACGACTATTTAGGGTGGAGGTTTGCAAACGAGTGTTGTCGCATTGTAAAAAATTAACACGAATTACGGAACATTAAAGAGACCGACAATCGTCCGGAATGTGTCTCGAAGCTACCGTGCCGATGGAAAGATCGTGACCCACAGTGATAGAAACAAGCGTATTTTTCTACCTTAAATAAGGAAATATTTTTCAGAACTGGCACGGAAACTCAAGCATTCCGGAGGGGAAATGCTCATTACGTTCTCGAAAAATGTACCCATTTCGACGTAAATATACAGACATGTAGTCACTTCAAATACTATATATAAAAAAAATAACAAAAATGTTTATTTTCTAATATAGAAAATTATGTGAATTTATCTACGTAATTGTAACCTGCAAATTGTTGCAATGAAAAGTGGCATTGCCTGGGCGCTAGAAAGCGGCACAGTTAATGCTCAATGCATTGACGGAACGCCGCCGCCTCGCAAGCAATGCCGGCAAGCTTCGACAAGCTTCTCGCAACTATACAAAACCAACCACCGTTCTGTACCGACTGTGCCGCAACAGAATGCAGCTGCCCCCCTCCCCCCCCTTCCCTTTTCATGGATACCCCAACGTTGCCCTCTGCGAGGCATCCTTACGTGCGTTAACGTAGAACGTAATCAGGAAAAACCGTACTCGTTTATATGTTACTTACTTATCGTAAGAATATTTGACGAACGACATTTTATTTCGCTGAATAAAGACGTTCGCGTTAGACTTTTGACAAAAATCCCCGTACCCAGACACCTGGAATTCCTTCCTTACCTAACGATACGGTTCTTTTCGTGAGGACAGGTAAATGGAGGTTTCAGCTAGACTGCACGTACTTCCTCCATGCAACCTTCGCGGTGAGAAAGCATGAAGGGCTCCTAGCGTAAGGTTAGGAAGTGGTCCAAGGGAAGGAACGTTTCATAATTTCGCTCGAGAGCTTTCATTGAGCAAGGAGCGTTAAGTTAAATTCGGAGGTTTTGCTTGCCAAAACCCGATCTGGCGATGAAGCACGCACTCTGGATTATTTTTGACCACCGGAGGTTCTCTAACGTTTACCTAAATCTAAGTACACAAGCGCTTTTGCATTCAATCTCCATCGGCCGCCGCGACCGGGATCGAAGCCGCGACCTCGAGCTCAGCAGCACAATGACTTCGCCACTAAGCGGCCGTGGCGGATTTGTGCGCGTGCTTGCCCGCCTGCATATTAAGTGGCTGTTCGTTTAGAGATTGCATGCTTCCTCACTCTCTTTTCATGCATCAAAGAACAAACATTCATTCGCAGTGGCGCAGTTGGCTGGAGCGCAAATACTCTTAGAGGAATATTTGAAGCCTCATGGGGCGTTTTATTCATAGAACTATTATATCCAATTTTATTATAACGTGAGTATGATGATAATTATTTACCATGGCGGACTGCACAGCGGAGGATGCGCTGCAAATACATGTCAAGGTCGCCCACCGGGCGCTCAAGGAAGTAAGATGGAAACACCAAAGCATTCACTTTAAAAAGACATCACGCGTTACCTCAAAAGGAGGATGCAGGAAAGAGGCATTGGAAAGCGCCTAAATATGGCCGTTGGAATTCAAATGCAAAGTTGGACGCGCAGTGCTGCCGCACGGTAAGGTGTCAGGAGAGTGAGAAATTTGTCAGTGTTCACCACATTTTTAGAGCAAACATTTTTTGCTATCGGTTTAATGAAATTTTTACTTATCAGATTATAAAGATATGACTCGTTAGCATTGCATATCTTGCGCCTAAGGTATATATTTACGTGGTAGAGTTCAAGCATGTCATTGTGCGAGGCATCCAATATCATAAAATTTGTGTTGGCTAACTGCGTGTAAGAGATATTCACTACATACGTAAAAGATATTCACTGAAAGATAGACACTACACCAGCCTAATTAGAAAAACACACTTCGTGCATATCGTCGGAACCACGTGTCGTGATAGCGTAATATTGATCTGCTGGCGCATCGCGTGTTATCGCCATGTAGCACACTTGGACGGTTGCGAGCAAGTCGCGCATTCAATAGTCCTGGATTTCCCACACTTCAATCAAATCGCGGAGGTACACTGGGGCACTGCTCGAGCTTTCGCAGCATGTCGAGTGACAACTTAAATCAGAATGTGATTGATTTAGTGCCAGACAAAAACAAACATTGCATGCAGTGGCATTGGAGGATGACACGACTTAATGCTACTAATAAATACATGTTGAAAAGACAATAAATACATTGGTGACACTCAGTTATCAGCTTGACAACTGTTATCTGTCGTGAGAGTTGTGCCCTCCAGTCTATTCCTCCCTGCGGCGCAGATGAAAGCGTGCTACCTGATAAATAAATAGTAAATGAGAGTGGTACCTTTTTGGAATTACCTTTGTGTTATGCATGGCTATACGTTAGCGGTACGGTTATTTTCCGATGTATTTCTCCTTTTAGATGCGAAACTTTTTTCCAGCTATATTATATTCTCGTATTTCCTGTGGTTTCTTTTGACTTATAATTAATCATGTGACAGATATTAGGAGCTTTTGAGCCGACACTGCGGAGTCACGACCACAACTCACAGTGCTTACGCGGACTTGAATTATAATATTAATAATACCGTAACTCATGAAAACAAGTGATACAAAGTGCCAAGGCATTAGGAAAAAGTTGCTAAAACAAGCAACTTGACTGGTCCTAATAACCAGAAGGTCCAAAAGGCGGTAGATGGCATGGATCCAACAGATGAAACAGATGAACAGGGAAAAAAAGGAGAAAACGAAAAACAAAAGAAAGACAGAGCACATAGATCTCATTTCAACAAATTTGCTGCATACATCAAACAATTCGGGAAAAAGAAACAATATGAATATATATATATATATATATATATATATATATAACTTGTGTATATTTATGGGAGCCGTAGTAAATATTCTGTGCAGTGCCATTAGACCGGCGATATTAAAAACATATTGTATGACTTGTATGAATTGTATGTATATTGCATGAACTGATTTACCTGGTTGTCTAGCAGTAACTGAGGCCTTTTTTTACGCCGCCGACCACACATTACTTGCAACCGATCGTTCACTAACGTCTCTGACTACTAAGATAAATGCTGATCTGAGCAGTATTTTAATGTGTTGCCATCTTAACTTGCTAAAAATAAATCCTACCGCAACGTCTTTGTGCTTTTTCATTCAAATCATAGGACACCTTAATTCATTCCCACTGTCAACCTTAACTCTCTTGTCATCAGTGCAGTAAATGAATGCTCATTTCTTGGTAAAATTATAGACTCTAAGTAAAATTTACAAGGTATGTCGCCTATTTGAAATGCAAACTTCCTCCCGGTATTAGAATTTCACTTAAAACTAGGTAGCATTTTAGCAAAGCAACATTACTAACTCTGGATTATTAATTTATTCACAGCTATGTCAATTATTGCATTACATCGTGGGGTAACACATAACCAACACATATAGCACCGCTACTGCATTTGCAGAATCAGGCCATCCGAATATTATCGTTCAGCTCATTCTACTGCAGTGCTTCTGATATGCTTCACAACCACAGTACACATTCAATAAACAAACGTAATAAATATAACTTGGCCGTTATGTTATTTAAAGTAATATGTAGTCCTCCATCAGTAAATATATATTCTGAGGTTTCCTTGGTAAATTTAAACTGCACAAGATTCGCAGCTAACAACCATTTCCTATTGCCACTAATACTGTACATGCTAATTTTGGAAAACAATCTAGATATTTCACAGCATTGTCTACTTGGAAGAGCCTCCCACTAGATGTCAAGCGCTCTTCTTCATTATGTCTCTTCAAGCAAACTTTTCTACTTTTCTTTTCAAACTTTTTTACTAGAGCCAAGATTGCAAACTTTTCTACTACAGAACCTAAATTGTTCACTTATCCTGTCTAATCACTTCACTCCGGCTCGTTTCTTTTTCGTTTCTTTTTCCTTTATATGTTTTACATGCAATTATGCACATAACAAACTATTTTCGTGTGTTTTGTTGTGAATGCTTTGGCTACTGTCCTAATTGCATTAATAGTTCTTGACTTTGTATTATTTGCAGTTTCTGCTCATTTATTTTGCCTAATATTCTTCCTGCATGACCACGCACCATGTAACACTGCTCGTGAACCACTGCAGCACCTTCATGACTGTGGCCGTTGAGCTTCTGCGACATCCGCCATATTACCCTGACTTCGTCCCTGCAGTTACCATACGTTCCCTGATATAAAGGCGCCCCTAAAAGACAGGCATTTCCCTAGTTATGACGCTGTAAGGGATTCTGTCTCCTAGTGTATGAACATCCACGTACAATCACTTTTTTAGAGTGGGATAGACAAGTTGGAGCACCACTGGGAAACGTGTATTGAAATGTCTGGTGACTATGTTGAAAGCACAAAATTTCAGCCCGATACCACATCTCCTTCCTTGTCAAGCCAGAAACTTTCCAGCCGGCCCTCGTGTAACTGGTGTAATGTTTACTCCTATCGGAACCTGGAGGTCACTTTAACACGCGTCTACGTTGTGCTTTGGCCCGGCGTCAAGGTTCGTCAATCATCATTCTCCTGTAGAATAGTACAAAACTAAAAGCGCATGCAGAACAAGCGAGGAAAACACAGAACCAGAACGAGTCCTCGGCCTTGTCTCGCTTACTTTTCGTCGCTTGTGTTTCCTGTTGAAGCTTAGAAAATGGTTATCGCTACCTCGAGATGGAGGAGGTAAGCTTACGTTCATGCCCTCTGAGCCGGTTGCCAATGATCTGGTGTTACGCTTCAACGTTGCGCACCTTTACATTAAAGCCTCTCCCCCTCATTATGCTCGCCGCGCGGCATGAGACGGGTGCTTTTAGTCACCCGGCAGTGGCGAAATGTTTTCTTCACTTCCATCGCAGCCTGCGAACGTAGACGCCATAAAGTACACGCGATACGAACAGCTGTGCTCAGAATTTGCTGGTCACGTAGTGGATGTATCATGAGCGTGAAATGGTTAACATACATGATACGTGTGCCAATTAGTGCCACCTGGAGTTAAACTCGCGGAAGGTGCCCAGTGCTCACTAAAAGGATACCTGTCTATGAGACTATCATGTTGAGAGGTGAGCACATACCACCCACCCCTCTCGCACTCGGAAATATATGTTGTATTAATGAACGACATGATCAATTAACGTTGAATGTTGGCTGCTTCTCGGGCATATTCTATGCGCTGCAAGAAAGCGACATTAGTAGTGTATCAACTAATCATTTCACTTATCCAAGAATAACTCCGTGGTTTTATGTGTCAAAACCACGATGTGATTATGCGGAACGCCGTAGTTAATAATCAACGGGTTTTGGCACGTAAAACCCCAGAAAGAAGAAGGAACGCCGTAGTGGTAGTTGGGGGTTCTGATATAATTTTAACCACCTGAGGTTTTTTAACGTGAACCCAATGCACGGTACACGAGCGTTATTGCATTCCGTCCCCATCGGAATGCGGCCGTCACGACGGGATTTAATCCGCGACCTCGAGCACAGCAGCGCACGCATTATCCACTGGGCTACCGCGGCGTGCAGTAACCAATAAAGTTCTGGGAGCTGTTTCGTACATGTTTCGAAACCTAATGCGCGCTCTCCACCAAAGAACATGAATATTATGTGCAAATAACACGCCAATAATAAGGGAAACTCCAAATGTAAAGTATAAATTGTCGTAATTTGCAATGAAGCATATTTCGTTGTTCACAAGGAGTTTATACGCACATTCTTCTTACGCTGCCAGCTGGGTGATAGTGTTTCCGGACGCAATAATTCAGGAAATGTTTGATTTTAAGTAACTCAATATTTATTACGATTACGTGTGGATAACTTTAGTCTATTTTGAGCCAAATATAACCTAGAATTTCAACAGAGTTGCGACAAATCTGTTAACTTGAGCGACCAGCACAATCAATAGATTAGTGTTCGCGCGCACAGTGTAAAACTATTGTGCAAATAACGTGCTGAGAAATTGGCATCTGTATCTTGTGTAAATGGACTTTTAGCGACACGTTCAAGCTAATAATGCATTTTCAAGTGCAGCATATCACTACCTGCAAATGAGAGCTTCCCATCCGGCTGGAGTATAACCTAGCTGCGGTTCCTTTGCTATCAGAAGGTGGAATAAGGTCATCAATGGATGAGTTCACATATATTGCGTGAACATTGGTCTGAACAGTGTCTTTCTTCTAGAAAGAGGTCTTTTGTAAAGAAAGATAGTCGATAAATGTTGTGGATGGCGCAATAACCATAAAGCAGTAAATGTGCGAGGAGCAAACAAACGCAAAATCGCACAGTGATACGCAAACACACACAGCGGGCACGCACTGAAGTGACCAACCGATGACGGCGATGGAGCAGCCGAAAGTGTATGTTACCACAGTCCACAGGATGAAAGGTGTGATAGCACATGTGCTGCTACACGACGGTTGATGGACAAAGGTCGTTAGATAGGAAAGCAGCATGCTATGGTATGGGTACTTTGTATTAAGTTTCTTTCTGTGGGTTGATTCCTGAACGCTCCGCCTAACTGGGTATGAGCAACAGTTGAGCATCATCATCGCCATTCTCAAGTATTCATAATTTTGTTGTATAGCACTTCACCACTCCACATAGGATACGAAATGGGCACTAGACCGCCACAATTTCTTCCCTTTCATTTCTTTCAGCTGAGTAAATTTTTCCCAAAATGCAAAACGCAAGAGATGAGGTGCTTGGTTCCCGAAATGTGCGACTTTCTCAAAAATTATTCTCTGAGGATGACAGACGCTTTCTTGTTTTCGTCCGTGAGCCCATCCCACTGGGAATTATAGTGGTTATTGGAAAGTTGATGCACCGGATATAAATGTACAAGTTGACGGTTGCTTTAGAAAACAAGTAAAGCTGCAATTGGAGCCAGATGATTATCCAATGCCTTGAAAAAACACGGTGTCATGCACAGGAACAGAAACGAATGGAGCAAACACTATGCACAGCGCAAACTAGCAACTGTGTCAGACGATTTGTTGGAACATGTGTATACACACGTGTTAACAACATGATCGCGCGAAGACAGACAAAGGTACAAGTACAGTGCTCATTCGCGTTCATTCGCGCGCACATATGCGCACACTCGCGTACATGCGCGTTCTGTTTGCCTCCCCAAGACCTATCAGAAAAATGATGAGCACTTTGTTTTTCTACGTTTTCAGCATCAACTGAGTTTTCTTTTTGTATAATGAAGCAGTTGATGGCGCGCTAACACATTGCCCTGCACCTGCGTTTCTCATGGCATGTGTCTTACCTATACTGCTCTGCATTCCGTCGTTCACGTTTCACAATAATATAGTTTTCTCGACCTGTGGCGTACACTTCCATTCTGCCACATAGAATGCTAGGATACCTGGACACCTTTTTTCCGCAATTAATTATATGTTATCGTAGCCTTGTGTCAACACGTCTTTTGGTCTGCCCAACGAACCTTTCTCGGCAGATCAAAGGAATATTGTAAATTACTTCTTTTTTTTGCAATCTACAAACTTCTCAATATGGTTTACACCAAAAATATTATTTTTACGACGTTGTGCGTTGTAACAATTCACTCTTTCACACATTCTAATCTGCTCATATCAGCAGAGAACATCGACTTCTTGCGTTTTGGCTATCTGTTTTTTATATGTTGTGCAATCTTTAGGTATGTACCGCAGTACTATAGGCCTTCCCCTGTCTTTATTTGAATCATTACCTTCCCCATTTTCTTGCCATTCATTCTCCTTAACATTTTAACAGCTATTGACGCAATCAGGCTCTCCGCAATCTGACTATTTTTTCTGTCTTCTTACCTGGATGTTTAAGCTTTGCGCAGCTTTATGAAAACCAGATTGGTTTATACATAGGCCTGACAGAATAAATTGCTGCATATCTTTAAACTAGCTTCGAGCACGCGGAATTGTATCTCGTGATTGCTATTGCACCTTTAGAAAGACACATCCAACAGGCGTGCTCAAAATTTATGCAGATCCTTACGTCTAAAAACTTTGAACACTTGGCACTTGGTAGTTCGTGCGTGAGATCTATCCCGGCCAAAAACATAATTGAAATGCTGCAAAACTCGTATCCCATTAACATACGTCGCTTTTTCATTTTCGATATACCTAAAGTAAGCCTTTACATGCAACTCATGCAGCAGTGGCATTAAAAGACGGTCACCCTTCGCCATGTAAGATTACATAGTAATTGAGCTAAGCAAGATCCAATAAAAGTTCTGTCTCCTCGTGCATACGCAACATTTCCCTATACTACAAACAATGACTTTAAAAAAATTCGTAGCAATTCCAGAGAAACATGCGCACTAGTACCACATTGTCTCTCGCACTTTCTTTCACCAAATATCTCAAGCTGTTCGTATACAGCTGCTATGCTAGCTGCTTCAACATCGTCAGTGCTTCGTCAAATTTTTTAAACCCATCCTCTCAAATAAAATGTTGCTAGTTAGCCCTCTGCGTGAAGTGTGTTCCAGCTAATTCTATCCCTGTGCATACCAGCACGTTTTTCCAAGGCAATGTGTAAACGCCTGGCCCAAATTGCAGCTTCACTTACAATAATTTCTGTTTCATCGGGCTTCCTTGGACCTGACCTTCCGCCACTACACGTGTGCATTTCATCGAATGCATCGGAGAAGAAATATCGAGAACGAGCACACTTACATATGCAATGAACCAAGGGCTGACGTCGTCGGTGATTACGGCAATGCTAGAAAGAATGTCACCGACCAGAAAACACGCGGTAGGTTGTGCAAGATTCTTCGGGAAGAAAGCCGGAAGGCGACACCACACTATATGGACAATGCATTCGAGTCGTCTGCGCCCACGTTTTGGAAACAAATACGTCGCAAGATTTTTGGCCCCTCATTTTTGTGAGATGGCGGAAACACTTGGGGAACAACGACTGGAAAACGAACGAAGAAGGAAAAGGCTCAAGAAGGATAAGGCCACATTAACCTCTCGTATTCACGGCTGCCCTCTAAAGTAAAACCCACACTCATAAAGGGACCAAATTTCGCTGCGAAACCTTATGCCACACCAGTGAAGCTAATAGGAATCTCTCTTTTAGCGGTCGCTTTCCCGAGCAGCAAAGAGAAACCGCGATCTCGGCGGGCCTGGAGTCATGGACTGCCTCGTGCAGTCCATGACTGCGAGGGGTCGCAGATTGCAGAACAGTGTTTCTCTTGTTATTCGTTTGAAGTTACTGCTACTTTTTGATACCACGAACACGGTCAATACTCCGCTAGCTGGTTATACGACACCTATACTGTGACCTCCACTAACCTCTGAGTCCCGTGAATGGCATCTCATTGCACTCTTTGTACAGGTGGTATCTCTTGTGTTTGCGGGCAAACAGCTTTTTTATACAAAGTCTATGCGTGTGTGAAAAATGAAATTAAAGACAAATGAAAAATTATATGACGAAGGGAAAGTAATACAAAGCAACATAACAGAGCGGCGAGAGGAATCTCTAATAAATGAGGCGCAAATATACATAAAGCTTCAAAAACATGCTATCAATCATACACCATATTTAACCGATAGTAAATGCATAAAAAAGACAGGAAAATATTCATTGGTGACGAACATATCTAAAATCTTAGAAACATATCTCTTCCTAGTTAGGCATACACGTCAGCATACCTATGTTTTAGTTAAATCTCCAAGAAAGTGTGCTGAACTTGGGCATTATAAATGGCTCGCAAGCTCCCCTGTCACAGTGAGCGCAGAAACCGGATTTCAAAATAGACCCCTGAAATTTTTCGAAAAGGTGGCCTAGTGTGTTCACATATTTGGATAAGCGGAGCTGCGGTACAGCTTTTACATGTGATTTTTATTAATAGACCGTAGCCTAGAAGGGGTTTCCGTTTGTCCGATGCATTGTGCGTAGGAAATTGGTGCATTCGAGGATATATACAACGTTACAAGTTCCGCAGTTGTAATCACCTTGGATTTTGAATGAAAATGAGGACGCGGTGCTCTTGGCAACATTAGCGGTACTCGTCATGGAGCAGAGTTTTCGGCATGTTTCGCAGCCTTTGAAGTTGAGCTCATTTTGGAGGACGTGACATCTCTGAGGCTAGTGGCCCGTCTGTATACCTGCTGGTAAAAACGTATCTGCAGTTAATAATTGAATCCTGCACTATCATTTCCCCGTGTTTATGATTTTTTTAATCAATTAAGACCTGCAGATAATTTTTGCGTATGTGTCCTTGGTGTCATTGTTTGTTGGCTTCTTATGATCTGACTAATGAAAATCGGTCCCTTTATTTCCTTTCTTCTCGTTCATTTTGACATAGCGAGGTTCTTCAATCCGACGACTTTGATGCCTTCAGGTTGCATGTGTGGGTTCATTGACCAGTTTCCTTCACCGAAAAAGGTCACGTAAACGTGACGCCTGTGGCAGAAAGGATGTTCCACATCCGCTGCTAAGGTTTGTGAGTGTTGGAGCTGGCGAACACTCCCAGGTTTAGTTCTAGTTGATAAACATAAATACCACTGAAAGTGGATGGGAAAATGGCGCCGCGGTAGCTGAATTGGTAAAGGAATCGTACGCATATTGCAAAGACGTGGGTTCGTATCTCACCCGCGGCCAGTTTTTTCACCCGCTTTCATTTCCGCGTATTGCTCATTGCTTTAATTCAATTAGGAACTGCGCGCAATTTGCCCGCTATGGTGTCCTTGGTGTCATTGCTTGTTTGCGCCTTATGATTTCACTATATATATATATATATATACATATATATATATATATATATATATATATATATATATACTCCGAACGTCACGGCGACCAGTGGTCGCAGTAGCAAATATCAGGCCACATTTTTGGCTGCAATATCTCCAGAATCGCCCCAAAATAAGAGGCTAGAACCATATCCGATGCGGAAAAGTGGTGGCAACTCGCTAAAAAAGACGTTGTCATTAAAAGTACGTCGGGCTGATCGAAAGGTGTTTTAATGCAAGACTATGAGAAGATGCAATAAAACGACAGACACTGACGAGAAGAAAGATCTTAAAAATGAATAAATGACCATTGTGGACAATGCTTCCCTAGAGAAGCCGAAACGTCTTTTATTCATGCTTTTTTTTGAGCTTTTTCTTTTGGTAGGTGTCTGTCGTTTTATTGCTTCATGTTTCATCCACACCAGACGGTGTTCCATCGAATCATCGATTTCACTTCAAGGCTATGAGAACATGAAAATAATTCAGATCATTAAAATAAGCATCTTCACAGTGAAAGTGTACACGGCTTCAGAACTGGCGCAACAAGGAAGACGAAAAGACGAAAGATCACACGAACACAAGCGCCGACTCACAACTAAAGTTTATTCCATATCACACATAGTTTTTTCGCACATTTCTCAGCACTGCCAGAAGTGCCGCTGCGCGCCTCAGTTTAGCCGCACAATCATAATTTCAAGGCATCATGATAACACGACTCCGGAAGTAATCGAAGCATGGAACATTCAAAATAAAAAAAAAACAGTCTTGTATCAGCTGTCCCTCTATTGCGCTACAGGATAAAGAAATCCTGTACCTGAATGGTTAACGTGTTCTGGATTTTGGTTGTTCTTTTTTGCGTAGTGTGTGGACACGTGTGTGTATAAATCTTCTCTGTGATATGGAATAAACTTTAGTTGTGGGTCGGCGCTTGTGTTCGTGTGATCTTTCGTCTTTTCGTCTTCCTTGTTGCGTCGTTCTGAAGCCATGCATCTGTACCAACTCCCCCAATTGTCAGTGCTACTCAACGTAAGTGTACACCACAGTTCGAGAAAAGTATGTTATACTATATACACAGCATGTAAACCAATTATCGAGGAGGTGCATAGGCCATGGCAAACGCACTTACAGGGGATTATGTGATCACGCCATCAGTAGATTTATCTTCGAAAGAAATTCGGTTGATGCAGGAAAAGTAAAAAAAAAAGATACTCCTCATTTATCTGGCTGCTCTTGGCGATGTAAAGAGAATGCTCATGTGAACTGTACTTGTACCTTTGTCTGTCTACTATGCAAACGTGTTGCTAGAACGTATGTATCAATATGTTACATTATATCGTCGGAAATCAACAGTTTCTTGCTGGCGCTCTGTTGTGGTGGGTGCTCCGCCTAATTATTTCCCTACGCTTAAAAGCGCGTTCTTCCAAGGCAATATAAAAAGTCGACCGCGTGAGCAATTATCAGCCACATAAGTTGGCAAGCACAAGTGGAACACGGTGTTATTCCACGTATCATTACACAAGGGTTCCTTCTTTTCGCTTTAAATGACGCCCCATTAAAGAAAACTTCCTCTGCAGCCAAGTGTGCAGAACTATGCGACGTCCTGTACAGCTGCAGCGCAAGTTCAATGAGCCCGCAAATGCGGAAAAAGGGAATGGCATAGTGGCTTACGGCGCTCCACCATGAACCAGGCATGGCGCTTTGCGTTTTCACGTGTGACCTAAACAGTGCAGCTGTTGTATCTAGGTTTCACTCCCATGATGTGCTGAGAAAGTGAGCATTTTGTTGCAGCTTCTAGAACCGTTGTTCTCTCCGGTACAGAATGCTCTCGGTATATAACCAGTGACACCGTTATATTTTGCAGCCATGTCACTCATAGGAAAGAGCAATGGTTCTGTGGCCCCGGAGACTTCGGTGACCGAAAAGGCGGCGGGAGTAGTCCCGTCACGTAAGGAACGGTCCACCATGCCACGGCACGGCCCGGACAGCGTACACAGTTGGATGACAGCCGGTAAGCTCCCAGGCTTCGCATGCTCGAAAGCGACGCATTTTGAAATGAAATTGGCCAGAAAACCATTATACGGTACATACCAACCAGAAAAGAACGTGGGAGGTTGCGCAGAACCCTTCCTATAGAAAACAGAGGCTTAAAAAGCGGAAAAATGGTACGAAATAGTAACCCCTCGATACAGATATTAATGTGATTTTCTCCCGAAGTGACTCCTGCCTGCTACCTCCGAAAGAATCAGGCAGTTCACCTGCTACACGGGTGATTTTTCGCGTGTTTTGTTTTTTATGGTTTGAATGACCGTGAAATATATTCAGGCATCTAATTTATCTGATAAATAACAAACAGCGCCATTTATTCTTAATAGGTAATGCAATACCGAATGTAGAATTCACGTGTGTAGGGGGGAATTGAGGCCCTCCATAAAGCGCAGAAAGTGTCGCAACAGCTCAGGTTGAGTTAAGTAAGCGACCACTGATTGCGTGCCCTCGCACTTTTTCTTATTGCGCAATTTTGAAACAAACAATGCCTGAGTCAATCTCACGAGGATTCCCCGTTGTGCGCAATTATTCGTGGTGAGACGTGGACGTAACAGATTGGTTGCACAAGTTTACACGAACTCACCTTTTGTGTTGCAAAGGTGACAAATCACTTTGCTCCATGGTGCTTTGCCTGAGTAGAAGCGTCAACCATCTACAAGCTGCGATGGCACTTCGCTGAAGGAGATCACTTGTGGAATGCACTTTTAGCGAGCAAGCACCTGTTGTTCGCGGCGAAAACGTTTATTGAAAATGAACATTAAATACGCGAGCGGTGCAGCCAGCTAAGCAGCGTGGCCCGCTGGTGGTCGGGCTCTTTAGTCAACCAGCATGTCGCGTCTTGAGCACTGCACGAGCCGAGTTTTCTAGCTCGTCCCGAAAGGTGTGCTCGGCCCGGGCTCAGCCGAGCACGAAAGTGGCATGCACGTATGGCGAAACTGTGATCTTTTGAGGAATAGCCGGAGACTGCCCCGTTCGGAAAGGAATAGAAGAAGCCTTCCCGCCGATCTCTCTGGCACTGGCTACTAGGAGGTGCCGCGGATAATTTCGTTGCTTATAATAACATTCAGTTTCTGTCATAAGGAATAGCAATGAATGCGATAGCAGCATGTTAGAATATTAAACGATGTGTAAGACTTCTAAGTCTAGTGTCAGTATGAATCGCAGTCCGCGTAAGCTATGTGCACACGCGTGGTAGGGTGTACGTGCACACATGAACAGAGAAACCTCGCTGACCGCAAGCAGCATCGATAAGAACTACAGCGTCTTGTCGGCGTTGTCGCCTTGTGTTGACCTCGCGTTCCCGTATGACGGGCACGATATCTGCGACCACTTCGTGATTTTGAATTGCGGGGCTTGGTCGACGCTCTCGCTGAGCCTCGGCCTCCTGTTCCCACAGCGCCACGCCAGAGCGCATCCGGGGTGGAGCTGCGGCGTGTGCCGCTACGCAGCAGCACATTGCTTCTGCATCTGAACTAATGGGGTGGTCTTGGCGCAATATGCGAAACCGCGTTGCGTCACTGCGATTAGCGTTTCGCTGGAGCTTCTCGGTCGACGTTGTGACAACACGCGGGGGCATGTTTGCGTGATAAGAGGGACGCGGTGCTTCGCCGAGGAAACCATGCACCAGCAGGTACTATTCTAGCCACCGTACTTTGGCTACTACGTGTGGGGAGACGATCACACAAGTCGACAAGGACTGCATGGTCTGCATAGTCGGCGTAGGCATTGTTACAATTCGTTGCACAAGCAATGTTATCCCATCTGGGGTCTTAAAATACAGCTTCTTCTGTGCACCAAGCTTTGCAATTTTAACGCACACACGCGTAGCCACCATTCGTCTCCTAGCGTTCGAATTCTGACGCAAAGGCAAATCCTACTGTTAATGTGAGTACTGTTCCCCAGAAAGCATATTGAAACTAAAGCAGTCAGCATTCGTGTGTGTAATTATTTATGACGGCGAACTACTCGCGCGGAGTGTTCAAAAGAACTTGGATATGCCTAAGCTTCGCCTTTAAGAGTGGAACGCGATAGCATTCAAAGATCTCTGACTGCTCCTCACGCTTCCCGGCAACTGCAGCTTATGTATCCCGTAATGTTTACCGGGAAACGCTGGTGGCGAAAGCTATGCATGAAGGCGCACTTTTTGGTAGAAGCGCGGCCTCTTGCGTGGGCCGATCCCGCAGCTAGTGAAGAGCCGCGCCAAAAAATTGCATTATTTTCAGGTTTCTGTGATTGTTTCGCACTTTTCATATTTCAGTCGGAGATGATTTGACATAAAAGGCATGCGCTGTCGGTGTTTTGTTTCATGATATGTGTTTGTGGGCTGTCATACTCAACATTCCGAGGAATAACTATGTCATGAATCTAAGACAAGGTTTGCGCAACTTTAGTGATATAACCATAATGGTGTGGCAATATAAAACGCATGTACCGCATGTCATATAGCGAGACGGGACATATACATATGCCTAAATATATATGGAAATTTTCGCTCATGGACGACTTCATCGGCGACGACACGGACACCGGATTTTCTGCGACACGGGGCCCTCGCTATCGCGGGAAAAACACGGAACATGGATGGCGGGGAGTGGAATTGCAGAATTCCATATGTCGTAAAAGAGCTAATCTCGTCGTAATTCCGTACGCGTTCACTCGGTCGCAAGTGACGGAAACCGCACCGCATGCCAAGCATACTCGGCAAGTGGTGCGGTTTCGGTCACATGCGTCCAAGCGAACGTGAACGCACTTACGATTAGATGAACTCTTTTACGCCACATACTGGATAGGTAGTGCGGTTACGGTCATGTGACCTTGTGCCGTAAGGGCACTTCCGCGTCTTGCGGCTGCGGTTGTCGCGTGAACGTCGTAAGTACGCCTGCGCGTTTTTGGCCACCATTTGGTCATTCTTGCGTGGTTTGTCCCGTAATTTCGTTCACCCTATGAAGGATCTGTACGAAACCCTATAAGTCGCACTTTTGATTAATGCTGCAGAGACTCAATTTGTCAATACATGAGTTATTCGATTATATCTATGTCATCGGATATCGTGGCAAGTTCCTGATAGGGGGAGTTTATTGCATCCCGTAGCATATACACAACTTACATAGCCCTAATTGTTCGCGAAGCTTTATTCATTGTACACAATCACATACGGCATTATAAAGCCATATTAAGCGATTGCTCGCACTTTACAAATTATTTCTTTATGTCAACACGTTACGGTCGTATGCAATCACATGCAGGAATATACAATCATTTACCGTTTGTAAGACGGTCTTTGCGGATCACTTCATTTTGAATGTTATTGTTATTTTGTGCATAATTTGAGGTGTGTGTGTGTGTGTGTGTGTGTGTGTGTGTGTGTGTGTGTGTGTGTATTATATATCAAGAAAAAGGGCACGCAGTGCATTACCTTTCCTTCGTTGTCACTGTTTCACAATAATCAGCAGTTTTAAGACGCGGCTATATAAGTGATATTGGTCCTTCTTGGTTGCGGCTTGTGCTGAATGCTGTCTGTACACGCATGCGCCTGGTGTTTACCTCGGCGTAAGTTTTTCTGAAGAAATCCGTTGGAAGTTGCCACTTGTGCCGTCACTTCATATCCATCTATTTTGTGTCGTGTAATAATTAACCTTGAACTATGTACCACTTCGCAAGGCAGAGAGTTTTAATCAATAAAAAACAATTTCTTGCAATAGGCACATGAATCTGTTATATTGCAGAAAAATGTCGCTTCATGCTGCTTTTATTTGATACATGCATTGTCATCTCCACGAAGCTGTTTTACGTGTTCGTGTGCTAGTAACCGGCTGCATCACTGAGCTTCACCGTGTTTTGGGCAAGCCACCTTTGCGTGTCGTCATTTGCATGAATTTCACTCTAGCTTTCGTGCTACAATCTATAACAAACATGAAGCTACAGCCATGCTCTTGCTGGGACATTCAAACAAGTATCTTAATATGCAGCAAGTTGAAAGCAAAAAAAAAATGAATGACATTGCGGACAAAAATATAAATGAAAGCAAACTGCTGCATTGTGCGCCAATAAGTTTACCACTTCCCGCACACTATAGAGCACAGTTAATTTTCTTTCCTTTTCAGCACTTTTCAAGTGTAAGTTGTTGTTTTTTTTCAGAAATGGTGATTTCTTTTTTTCTACCGCTAGTGGTAACGTGATCCGAGGAAGTGACACTCGATGTACCAGTTGCTTCCTGCGTGCGGGTAAGGGGAGTGCCTCCCATAACACATGTTGCAACATAGTGCCACAAATGACCGTCTCTCAAACCATGCTAAACGCATGCTTGGATAGCAACTGGGGTTGATTCTTCATCATTTTTTTTTCGGCGCAGTGGCGCCAGATAGTATAGACATGCATGGGCTGTCCGTGATTCCCACTGTGCTTGAGCGATTGCAGATCGCTCGCGACCCGTCTCCGTTGCCTTTCACGCGGCGATGTGGTGATATGTTTTTCCCCCTACAGGCTTGTTGCCAACCACGAAAACAAGTGACGCGCTGCGTATCATTGATGTAACCGATGCAATAAATCATTGCTTTCGTTCTATACACAAGTTTAGCAATGCCGAAAACAGTGCTGGAAGTGTCTATGAATAATTCTCACTTTGCCGTTATTTTTCTCGATAGTCATGAAAGAGTAGTGTTCTTAGATGTGCACCGGTGCGCGAGAAAAATATAATCCTTGATTCCAAGGCACCATAAATGAACCAACATAATAGGCTGCTGACTTTTGTTCAACCGCCACTAGTTTCCGTGAACTACGCCTGTTCGGCGTACAAAAAAAAAAAAAAAAAAAAAAAAACGGCAAACCTTGCCCTAGGCCGCGCAAAGCTCGAGACACAGTGAAGGTGGCCGCTCGATTGCGTCATAACTTAAAAGATACCGGGCATATCCAAGCTCAACTCAGGCATAGCCAAGGCCGAACGTGGCTGCTACCAAGTTCAACCTAGGTACAACCAAGTTCAACCTCGACATAGCCAAGTTCAAACTAGCTACTACCAGGAGACGCAATCGATGGGCCAGCTTTGTTGTCTCGAGCTTTGCGCGGCGTAGTGCAAGCTTTGCCTCCCAATTACGATGACAGAGGAGAAGTGAAATGGCACGCTGGAATAATTAGCGGCCACGCAGCCAGCTGTGGAAGAGGACGACGACGACGAACGCGGGAGCAGTGGCACGAGCGCGTGCAGAGCACGAGTACGAGCGCTAACCGAGGGGCGTCAACGAGCCTGCTGAGGAAGAAGACTACTCTCGAGCCGATGCTGCTGATGATAATTTCGGGAAACGCGCACTTTTGACGGCTGGCTTAAACAGCTTCGCTGTTAAAGTGGTTTTCAGAATTAAACTGTGCTCGTTTTAGCCACTGAAGCCACAATATGCCGTCATCTTAGCAGGCGAAGTGCCAGCGTTTACACGGGTCTGTTGACTGTAAGAGTGGGCGGAGTTGGCGTAGTCGGTTACTAATCTCATATTGAGCTCAGGAGCTATATGTAGATAACAACACCTGTTACGAAAAAGGAGTGTTGCCAGCTGAATATGCACATGTGCGTCCATGGTTCAACGGACATTCTATGGTTTGAATTACTGCATGTGCCCAATTCCCGACAGCGATGCTGACGTAACAGCTATGTCAGTCCCGCAGCGGTAGGATATTCTGATAAGTGCCGCCGCTTATAGGAGGAGCGTGGAACTGTTGTCTCGTGGGCCCAGTTTTCAGCGCACTTGTTTGTTGTTGCAGATTTAACAATGGCACAATATATTAAAAGAGTGCTTCGCTTGCAGTAATTCTCAGTTGCAACAGTCGCCTTTCCTTTGCGTGTCACCTTGTACTGCGATATGATACACAGGGTGTTTCAGTTAACTTGGACCAAAGCTTTAAAATATGCAAATTCTACGTATCTCAACAGAACCAAGGTAATGTTGTTTGCCTTCTCTTGGAGATACTCAGATTATTTTTTGCATCCCGTTTAATTAGGTAATTAGTCTTAATTATTTCTCAACTTCACAATTATTATACTTCAACTTCACAGTCAATGAGAAAACTGTAGAGCGACATGAGAAACTCCCGATACAGCTTTGTGTTGCTCAGTAAGTGCTACATAAAAGTGTTTTTCCTGGCGTGAAAGACGCCCGCGAATACACGCAAAGTGCCTCGAACGGCCGGTAGCGCAGGAATTTTGCGTGTATTCGCGGGCTTCTTTAAATTACGTTGGTTCTGTACAGCTACGTAACACTTGGATATGTTTAATGTTTGGCTAAAATTAAGTGAAACACCCTATATACAGACTACACAAAAACAAATAATAAGCCAGGCGCATTATTAGAGTTTTAAAGATCCAGTGGAACGCTTTCTTAAACTAGGGGAGCAGTTCGTATGCCGGACGATGCTGGGGTTGCAATGTAAATGAACTCACGCTTGATATATTTATTTCAGGTGCCACGAAAATTATTCTGCTTGTCAAATCCTTGTACCCAAACGCCGGAGAAGTTAATTTGCTTATATCATTGCGTAATATACACAAATTAAGATAAGCTTCCTGAAGAATTGTAGTTAACGAATAAAGCCCAATGGAAAGCGGTAAGAAAAATCCCACGACTGTAATACCTGTGACTTCACAGGACATTGAAACCCGGATGAAGTCCCTATAGAGATGTCGCAGCATTTTGTGTATTGGTAAATTAGAACAATTTTTCGACCTCCATCGTGCGCACCTGAAGCAAGCACGTCAGTAGATTGCGATAACACGCAGATAAAACATCGCTCACGTCATCTAAATAAAGTTTCACCAAGAGATAGCAAAACATTACCGTATAAAGCAGAACTTTTAATATTGATTTTCGCACAAAACACATTATCACAAATCAGAGCGTCGCAGTCGTAGTAATGAGTATAAATAGGGGCTAATTAAAGGAGGTGCGATCACGATGAATAAGTAGAATATTTCTATGAGAGCGTTGAATACGCAATGAGTCAGGTAAGATGCACGTATACTATAGCTATCGGTGACTTCATTGCGAGAGTGTACCTCACTTGGGAGCAATCAATTGGGAAATACGTCATTGACCATAGAAATAGTGGATATTATTATTATTATTATTATTATTATTATTATTATTATTATTATTATTATTATTATTATTATTATTATTATTGTTTGATTTGTAAACTTGTAAACATATACAACGGAAAGAGAAAGCCAGGAGCAAGGCTGGCAACCTGCCACAAGAAAGGGCACAACGCCTGCCTACTCTTCAGAAAGGAGGAGACAAACATAGAAATGAAAGATAGGAAGGAGGGGAGGAAAGAGGAAAGAAAGATTGAGATGACAAATCTCAAAGAAAAAAGCACAACATACAGTAGGACCCGTCCCTGCAGGTCAAGCTACTAAAGAATGTAAAATAAAAGAAATGGTTGCTGGGTTACAAACGTGCCCCTAAGTTCGTTGCTTCGAGAAAAGTAAGAGCGCGATGAGCTTGATCACGTCGAGAAGCACAACCACTGGGGTATAAACATTAGACTAGTGTCGTACACCACAGGCCAAGGAGGTGATAGACCCTCTCTAGCGATATGCGTTGCGCACTGAAAGCGGGACACTCCAATATCAGGTGCTGAAGTGTCTCGCAGTCACCGCAAGACGTATACGAGGGACTGGTCACACGTCCTTGTGTGTATAAACAAACGTTCGCGCACGTTCACACAGCCAACCCTTAGCTTGAGTAGTTGCGCTCTAGCGCGACGAGGCAAGCCTCGACTGCGAACACGCGGCGGGAACGTTCCATTTGCGACGCGCTGGTCTGGACGAATCAGTAGACGAGCGTCATCAAGCTTGCACAAAATTTCAGGGCAAGCACAATCGTTATGAGTGCAAGTTGAAGCCAGTCGATCAGCCTCTTCATTTCCGGCGATCCCTTCGTGCGAAGGTATCCATTGAGCAACGAGACATATCTCACGTGATGAAAGTTTGTAGGCAGAGTCAGTAATGCTGCGCACAATTGGGCAACAACCTGACTGCGTTGTAATCTGCTAAGTGCAGCACGGAAGTCCGTAAATACGACAATCTTCGGTGTGTTTAACGCCCGCCTCGGCTGCGGGAGGCTGTGGGTTCGATTCCCACCGCCGCCGGGCACCCACTGGTTCAAATGGGTACAAGTGTGCCCCGGCCTGGCGTTCGGCTTCCTTCAGGGGTGATACGCTTGGGAAAAGAGCCTGCGCCCTGAATTCCTGTCGAAACCAACGTGAGCACGCAAGCGATTCTGCTGTAATCATAGTTCACGCAGTCGCAATACGGTGCTGTATGCTTTAAATACTGTATAACGATCTGACAATAAACCAGTTGGTAGTTTGTGCTCCCGTGTGTCACTTCGTGTCTGCTTCATTTCAGTGTCTGTTCCATCCCTGTGGCGTCCTACTATACTTAGCGCAAGAAAAAATGAATGCACACCAACTAGCCCAATTCATAGCTCTTCAAAGTGTTTAACTCCTCTTGCACGCATTTCAGTGCAACATAAATTGCTGCTAGCTCCGTAGTTGTTGACGAGGCTGGATGGGGTATGTGAAATATACGTCGTACTTGAGTCGCAGGGCAGAAAAAAGCTGCAGAGCGGCCTTGGCCGTTGCTGTGTACAGATGCATCTGTAAATACTTGAAGGTAATGTAGAAATCTGTCGAACATGTGCGACTGAGCCAATTGTAATATGGCCGAAACAGGCATATGAGACTTTTTGTGTATGTCAGTGATTGTAAGGTAAATGGGCAGTACGTGTTTGGTGATATCTCGCGGAGGCGAAGGCGTAACTGAAGTATCATGTTCAGAAATGTCAGTCATGTTCATCAATAATGCCGCCATTTTTCCAATGCCAGAAAACGGGCGGTAAATCAGACCATCAAGGAGCATTTGAGAATTCGATGCGTGGTGCAGACGCTCAATATGATATAGAGCTCTCTGGTCTGCTTGTAGCCTTAGAGGTAAATGATGTGCTTCAGTGAGTAATGTAACTGATTGCGCCTCACGAGGTAATCGCAGCATTAGTCCAAGGGCAACGTGGTGATCACGTTCCAGTTGGGCCATCAAATTAGGTGGGTTGCTCAGGAATGGTAACGCATACATCATGCCTGAGAGTACAGATGATTGGTACACCTGCAGAGCCGTTATTTGGTCACAGGTAGCACCTCTAGCAGTCAAGGCGGCTACATACTTAAGGATGGATTGCGATTTCTGTCGTACGAATTTAACGGCAGGACGCCAAGAGATGCAAACATCCACAATTAAGCCCAAATAACGGTGTTGTCTCACCCAGCTTATCGTGAAGGTACAGTCGGCTCATTGTTCGACGAGCGCGTTGTTTAGGGTGGTATGTTATTGCAGTCGACTTAGCAGGTGATATCTGCAGGCCAACTTCACTCAAGTACTCCGAAGTCGCGTTCAGAGCTCTTTGCAAGTTATCCACAGAGCAATATCATCTGCATAGATAGCTCTGCTCACAGGGAAATCACTGTCTCGAGGCAAGCCACTTGGAAGCGCGGCGAGTACTGTTTTCAACAGAAGCGGCGATAAAGCGCTGCCCTGTGGGACACCGCACTTAACAGTGCGAGGTTCTCTTGTTATTGCTCCGACACGCAATTTCATCCGGCGCTCCGATAGGAAATTGCACACAAAGCGCAGCAGACGACCCGAAATTCCCGCGGTTGCAAGAGCGAAAATAGTCGCCTGATGTGGAACCGAGTCGAAAGCTTGCTGTACGTCTAGTAAGAGCATGTAGGCGGAGTGCTTGTTTCCTTTAGCACATTCAAGCGCTGAGACAAGGTCTGAAATGCTGTCCAGAGCTGAACGGCGGCAACGAAAACCGCTCATCACAACAGGGAAAAAATGTAGCTTCTCTAGCCTGTCTTCTAGACGAAACAAGACCCTTCGCTCCATTAACTTGATGACATTTGATGTTAGGGATATCGGCCGGTAGGACTTGAGGTGTCGTGCAGGGCGCCCGGGCTTTAAAATAGGTATTACCACGGACCATTTCCACTCAGCAGGGATCATACCAGTTCTCCATACCTCATTATACTCGGCCAGTATATGGTCATGAACACTGTTATCAATGTTCCGTAATGATTGATACGTCACACCGTCTTCACCTGGGGCAGGGCGGCGTTTGGAGAGGCTGAGCGCGTGTAGCAGCTCCTCAACAGTGAAGTCTGTCTCGTCCATCTGGCAGGCTGGACCGTAGAAAGCAGTCATGGTGCTCTTACCTGTCAAAGAAGGAAGGTCGCCATTTCTGGTGTCACTGAACATAAGAGAGACGAAAAGGTATGAAAATGCCTCCGCTAGAACTTTTAGTGAATGGCCAGTTGCTATGCACAAAGCAGCCGTAGGGTTCTTGCAGATCTCGGGAGTGCGGAGAGCCTTCAGTATGTGCCACACATTTCCAAAACCACTTCCATTATGCAGCGAACTACATAAGGCGGCCCAGCTCTTGCGACGAAGCTGTTTTGTATGCTGGCGTATGGCGGCATCAATGCGGTTATACAGAGTCCAGTCGGTGAGTCGTTTAGATCGCTGTGCCCGCCTATAAGCGCGGCGTCGACATGCGCGGAGCCGCAAAGCTTAAGATCGGGGTTTGGTTTGCCGATACTTCGTCGTCGTTGTAGTGTAGCGTGTCGTAAACACTCACTCACCCCTTTGAACAGACTGTCTTGAAATGGTGCCTCTGAGATAAGCTGACGGAACTTATCCCAGTTTGTCACTGTATAGACGGTAGTCTCTCGGCCCGCAGTATGTGTTGGTGTTGACCAAATGGGCAGGTGATCTGAGCCCCACGGGTCAGCTTCGCATGACCAGGCTAAGCACACATCTCTCGTTGAAATTTCAAGGTCTATAGTGGAATGCTCCTTTCCTCTACCTATAAATGTAGGTGAACCGTCATTCAGTAATTGTAGATCCTTCTTGATAATAAGCTCGTTCATTTCTGCGCCACGATTGTCTTGGGGGCGGCTGCACCATCGCGGATGGTGAGCATTAATATCTCCGCATAACACAAACGACGCACCACACCGAGACACTAAGCACTCAAGTAGTGAGGCATCTGAAGAACGTGTAGGCCGGATGTAAACGCTTGCCACCGTCGTAATCGCACCCTTGAGGCTCACAGTAACACCTGTGCACTCAAACTCATCATCACAGATGTCATCAGTGTCAAGAACCGTGAAATCCAAGTCAGCACGTACGTACACTGATGCTTTTGAAGCATTGCGCGTATGCGTCGTGTCCACACACTGGAAAGAGCCACAGGTTGGTTCCGTGCACCGAGTGTTACTGTGGACACCCATGAAGCCTGGCAGTGGATATTCGTCTTTCCTTACGTTAGTTTCCTAAAGCGCTATAACACCTGGTGGAGTCTTCATAGCGATGAGTCGAAGAACTAGATCAGCGTGCTGTGGTCGCAGCGATCTGACATTCCATTGCAGCACAAAGGGGCGATGGAATGTCAGATCGCTGCGACCCCGTCACGCAGGAAGTGCCAACTATCATGCACCAAGATTTAAAAATATGCAAATGCCACGTAGGTGGACTGAACCAAGGTAATGTTTCCCGTCGCTTGGAGATAGATTATTTTCTATATTCCACCTAATTAGATAATTAGTCATTTCATTATTGAACTTCTCAAATATTATACTTAGACGAAAAGTGTCAATGAGAAAATTGTAGAGCAATATAAAATACACGTAAAGTACCTCGAACGGCCAGTCGCACTGCAATATTGCGTGTATTCGCGGGCTTCTTTCACGCTCGGAAAAATACTTTTATGTAGCACGTATTGAGCAACAGAAAGCTGTATCGGGAGATTTTCATGTTGCTCTACAATTTTCTCATTGACACTGTTTATCTCATTATTATGTTTCAGAAGTTGATTTTTAAGACTGCAATTAGGTGGAATGCAAAAAATAATCTGAGTTTCTCCAAGCGACCGCAAATATCTCCTTGGTTCCGTCCAGCTACGTGGCATTCGCATATTTTTAAACCTTGGCACATGATAGTTGGGACGCCCTGTATGAGGAAACGAATAATGTATGAGGAAACGAATAACACTAATCCAAGAGAAGAGCTAGAGAAATAAAATCTCCTTAAAATGCGCGAAAAATAAAGCTGCAAAGAATTAGTTTCCAATGCGTGAGACCAGACCGAATAGGCTGAATTGCCAAAACTTGTAAACACAAAACACGCGACGTTGGAAATTATACTATTGTAATATTTGAGGAAGCAGAATATCAAGAAGAAGGTGGCTTATCACTGGGAGGAACAATGCATCAGCAACAATTTCGACTATTTATAATAAGAACAGTGCATGAATGCTGCACAACACTGTGCAGTACTCCCAACAGCTACTTAGCAGCAATTAGACGTAGGTGCAACGAATAAATGCAAATTCCGCGTGCAACTTGGTATGTGCGGTTAAAGGGTTTTGCGAGGACATGTACCGGACACATGTCGCACATTCTAATTAAACTTTGGGGCATTTGTAATAAAATATTTGTCAAGCAGAATAACTTTTATTGCGCCAAGAAATCATTCCTTCACAGAATTATGTCCATCCGACAACTGATACATCGAAGACAGCGAAGCCGTTTAATCGGGTTCGCACATCCTTCGGAGGCACGAGGGGTCTGCTTGGTGGCTCCCAGCCTTACTGGAACGCAGCAGCAGTGGCTGCTGCATTCGGGCATGGCAGTGACTTGTTCAAAGGAGAAGTTCACTGAATCCTTCATGTTTACAATTTAAGCGCTCTTAATTGTTTCCGAATTTCCATCAAAGTTATACAAAGGGAAACAATCAAGTATAATAATATACAATCATGTAAGTATGTAGCAAACGCATTCTTGGTGACGGCTCCCACGCATGTTGTATTGACACACCACGGCGGTCAGCTCGCACCGCCGCAGCCGTAAGAAGTTTGGCTGACCTCCAGCGGGAAGCCGCCATAACACGATGTAAGGAACAAAAACTACGAATTGCCGTTTAAAAAACCTTCCATATAGGTTCCTGTCTACTCGAATGAGATACAAGCCGAGTAACTAGTGTTTTGTGATCACTGATTGTTGCTGTACACACAGTGGCACAGCAGAAACTCTAGCGGGCTCATGGTGTGTGTAGGCACAATGATCATGCAAGCAGCGGAAGGGAGAACACTGCCCTTGGTCCACCACCGAGGTGGTTGAGCGTAGCGTTGACGGTGCGTCCACTTGGCTTCGACGTTTTTGCAGCCGAACGCACTCTGCCTTTGGCTGCAAAACTCTAACAAGACACTCTAACGATCCGCGCGTGAGCGACGCATGCTTCATCGATAGCGGGAGAGCATGATAACGCCGACACCGACGTTGACACGAACGCTCGTATAGTTTATAGCGCAATAACTGCAAACTAGGAAGTAAGGGCACTCGTACTACTCAAAATGGTTGTAAATTTTTATTGCAATGTCATCATTTAGTTGCAAGGAAAGGTATTGGCAACAGCATGATAGCGTCAGCGCTGATCATTAGGCTCTCTAAGTAATCCAAAGAAACAAACAAAGAAACAAACCAAAGAAACAGACATGTTTGGCGCCCGAATAATGCGGAGTGATGTTGTGCGGGTTGGTAGCACAAAATTAACAAAAATATCATCTTCCAGATGTACTTGAGGACGCCAAACACGCTTCAAAAGTGCGCCGAATCGGACAGACAATGGCATGCATCTTACGGCTACCTCTGTACTATATGGTTTTTATTTTATGGCTTTTATGTGAAAGGGGCCCAGTCTACGATAAGCAAGGGCATGAGGCCCAGGTCCCATACAATTGCCCCATACACACCCTATGCCATATCTAGCTGCACTTTAGGTCACTGAGGCATTTCCTTCACGGAACACAAGCCAAACTTTACAGTTTCTGGTACTAGCAAGTGCAGATTTACCCTAAGGTACTTGTAAGCAATTAATGTTTCGTGGCGTACTCTTTCGCATTATGCATAGCCTTTTTCTTCTCTATTGCATACGCAGCGTCACAGCTCCAGAGCGGCGGCGTTCCGATATGTGGGTAATGAAAAAGAAAAAAAAATATTTATTTGCAGAGTACCTGCACCACCCCGAAGGCATTATCCAAGGAAGGACAGTTAGAGAAAGATGTGTTAAACTGTTCACAGAAATAAGCAATAAATACATGAAGAAAAGTAACACCAAGGTAGAGCATACAATAAGTTAGCATTTTCAAGCGTAACAGAAAATTTAAACAAAATTAAGACTAATAATGCATTGTGATAGACACAGGCGGGAATAAGAATCGTGATTTGCTGAAATTACAAAACAACAGCTCGTCAAAATTAATTCTGAAGGCTGAATTTGTGCAGTTTTCCATATGTCACGTGTCTCTGACCGGTTTGAAAAAAAAACAGCGCTCAGTCAAGTACATGTTGAATGTTCTAATTGGTCAGGTCTCCTATCCTGAGGGCATTGAAGGTCTGAACGTTGATCCCGCATCCACAACCAGTAAATTAAGATGGTGAGTTCCAAGTGAGCAGCTTCACAATGGCAGAGACCATATATGCATAACTATACAGTATGTGCGGCGGCAAAACGTTGCACACAAGCCATTCGCCTCCAATAAAATTTACAATGGGTTCATTATACCCAGCCTATCAAAAAATTTCCTAGGACACATTTTGCATCTTTCTAGATTTGGCGAAACTTTTTTTGATGAAGTTCACGCGTTCTCTTTTAGTTTATAAGTTAGCCCCTTTAAAGATCGACCCAAATGTAGTTAGTTGGATCAGTGCCTTCCTCGATAACCGTGCTCAGCTCATGTTTGCTAGTCTCTTTGACTCTACTGCACAGCCTGTGCTTTCAGGTGTCATGCAATGTTCAGCTTAGGCTCTTTACTGTCATTGATTTATACTAATGATATTATAACTAATTATATTTTAACAATGCTTTTTGGGGCATGATTGTGTCGTTTACCGCAAAAAAATAACGAACCCATAGCGACATTGTTTGTCTCCAGGCTGATCTTGATAACATCTTTATTTGGGGCAAGACATGGCAGGTAGAATTAAACACGCCAAAGTGTAAATCAGGGCGCGTCTACCGTCATGCGGCGACAATCGCACACTACTTAACTGGCAACATGGTTCTTGATGCTATACTTAATCATATCATATCGTATACTTTATGCATATCATCAGGATGATATGCATATCACCCCTGATTTACCTTGGCAAGTTCTGTGTTCAGTCAGTCATCGCAAAAGGGTACGCGTTCGTCACCGAAATCTGCAGTGCGTTTCTTGAATGCGCCATTTTGGGTTGCTGGCTCATGACGTCACACGGATTCTGCAGAATTTTGCTATAGCGGAAGGTGGTTGATGTGGGACTGCTCCACCGCGTGGCCTGCGGGTCGGGACGTCTTCCTTGAAGGACATATGAGCTTGTTTCCGGTATATAGTAAAGAAACGGGTACGGCCATCCTGGAAACTGGCTTCAACACACCTTAACGAAGGAGGACTATGTGTGAAAGCAGATGCCACCTTATTTCCTTTGCTGTGAATTTAATGCGCCTGCGTCTCTACACTTCCTTGTTCCAGTGGCTTGCAGTCTGTCCACTTTCTTCGGCGTCGCCGCCCGCCGGTCAGCTGGCTTCCTCTACGTGGCCATCCTGCACACGTTTCAGGCCAGCCGAAGCGAGGCAGCGTGGGCAGTCATCATCATGACCGGCATCATATCGCTAGCAGGTGAGGGGCCACCCTTATAACACAGCGCCATTGGCAGCGCAACATTGATCAACATTGATTTCAACATTGATCCGCGTTCAACGAATGGAAGGATAACGCACTTATAGTTAGGGTGGTAAGCGAAAAGCCTTCGGTTGGTCTAGGTTGATGTTTCCATCTGACTTTTTAGGGGATTCATATTACCTAGTCATCGAAAATCTCCACCATAAAAAATATGGACATTATTGGTTATCAAGTTTTCATGTGTACTGGTATAATGCACCACCGCTAATGCACCAATACTGCATCGAATTACATGTAAACAATTACTTCTAACTGACAGTATAATTCAGCTACCATGTGCTGTAACCAATTACATCTGATCAGAAACTTTAATGAACAGACAAAGTGCAACAGGCTATGAAGATTCCAGCACTTGAATTTTACCGGAGCTACAGTAGAAAGCCCGTGGTCGTGTCACGCATCAGCGCGGCAGATGCGTGTGTTTATACATGCAAACCATTGCAGCCAGCAGTTGTTTCCTCATCTTAAGAGGAAGCTTCAGATCGGGGCCAACTCCGAAGCCACCTGTTTAAATACACGCAAAACTCAGAAATCCATTCCTGAGAGAACCACTGTACGAATTTAAGCGACATTCGTTGCATTTGCGAGAGGAAGGTGAATCCTAGTGACTATAGTTAGCAGAATGTTGATTTAGCGAAATGAATGTTTTACAGAAATTTGTAAAAATCGGTAAGCTTCACAAATATACAAGCACGAAGTTTAAAAATTCGTAAGACTGCTCGACAAACACATATCGCGCTCTGTACACTGCATTCGTTAGAGCATCTGAAGTACCCGCCGTGGTTGCTCAGTGGCTATGGTGTTGGGCTGCTGTGCACGAGGTCGCGGGATCGAATCCCGGCCACGGCGGCCGCATTTCGATGGGGGCGAAATGCGAAAACACCCGTGTACTTAGATTTAGGTGCACGTTAAAGAACCCCAGGTGGTCCAAATTTCCCGAGTCCCCCACTACGGCGTGCCTCATAATCAGAACTGGTTTTGGCACGTAAAACCCCATAATTTAATTTAATTTTAGCATCTGAAGTTGATGAATTTGATATATGGATTTGCAGCTTACATAAATTTGTGACAATTATCCCGAGGGTTTTGCAAAAGCTCGACCCATAAATTAGTAGTATAGTCTAAAACGCTGCATAGAACATAAATTTTGTCACTTTTAGATGTATTATTAGGTGCAGTGACCGAATTGTGAATGTTTCTAAATTAATTAAATTGTGGGGTCTTAAGTGCCAAAATCACCATCTGGTTATGAGGCTCGCCTGTGGTTCTTTAACCTGCACTTAAATCTAAGTACACGGGTGTTTTCTGCATTTCGTCTCCATCAAAATGCGGCCGCAGTGGCCGAGATTCGATCCCGGGACCTCGTGCTTAGCAGCCCAACACCATAACCACTAAGCAACCACGGCCCGTTTCAATGCTGAGTTACAGCGTTGTAAACTTGATAGTAACGTTCTTGAAAATTTTGAAATTTTCACCAATTCTTGTAACAAAATTGACAACCCAGAGAAAACATCCTTACTGCAGCCACTACAATTTTGCGTTTTTCTTTCCAATGCAACAAACCTTATCAAATACCATGCAGTGGTTGACGAGAAAAACGATTTCTCCGTCCCTATGCATTTAGATAGGGGACCCCGAGCTAAAGTTTCCACCTAAGACTCAACCAGATGCTGGCCTACAAATTGAATCTATGTTCATTTCGGACGTTGACGCCAGATCACATACGCATGATATTTTCAGCTTTTCACGGGCCCTGCCCGGAGCGCCTACCGGGAGGTCGCTGAGCCACTGCGCCTCAGCAATGAAGCACAGTGCTTCATTGCTGGACGTAGGCGTGAGCATGGCACCTCTGCACGGGACTGCAGAGGCTGCACTGCAAGAGCCAAGGCAGCTCGCTAATAAAATCTGGCAGGAAAGTAACGTAGAAGCGATCGATTACTTTTCAGTGATTCGGAAATTACTGTCGTGGCGCAGTAATTAGTCACTTTAATCAATAAGACTTTTGAATAATGTAAATGTAACTGTTATCGGTTACTTTATTCTGTATAGCGCAAAAATATGTGTAGCGTTATGAACATCGTATCTTTATGCAAATTACATAATTTATTCCTAACAAGTCAGGGCTCCGGCTGCGTCTTCGCTAAGCGCTGGGCTGCCGTTATATTTCGATTCTGTCCATCTAAATTGCTAAATTTTTAGAATAAAACATGTACCGGGCCTCGCAGAGCACTGCTTACTATAGGCATTTCATATACTTGATACAATAACTTAATTATAGCTTTTCACGTGCCGAAAATTCGCACTTGGTTGAGAGACGCCGTAGCGGAGGGCTCTGGCTAATTTTGACCATGTGGATGACTTTAACGTGAACCCGAAGCACGGCACCACAACCGTTTTCGCATTCCGCGTAATCCTTTGGAATGCGGCCGCCGCGGCCGGGAAACGAACTCACGACCTCGGGCTCAGAAGCGCGACGCCATAGCCCTTAGAAGCCATGGCGTGCACTTCCTGTGTTACGTGAGCGCTTTCGTTCCGTTGTTTATTGTATAAGTAAGGAAGAATAAGATGTACTGGTTATTTATCATCTAAAGAAGGCAAAGGCGGAACGTAGCACGGTAGTGTTCGCGACCAGCGCACGCTGGATTATTTGATTTTACAATATCAAATAGAAAACGTGCTCGCTTGCTTTGCTTGCTTATAGACCTTAATTTGAGCGCGTACGTTCTTTGGTACCGGCTTACCTTCCTTGATTATTAGTACAAATTGTGGCAGTGCAAAAGCGACTTAAAGACATGAATCAGAGGCAAACAAGGACAGACGCTGAGAAACAATTGACAGTTTTCTAATGTTCATATATGAAGTACAAAAGGCTCATCTACGCGTGCATACACTTCAATCCTAGAATTTTTGGGGAAATCTTTGTCGCACTCAATAAGTGAAATAGAAAGGGCCGATACGCAATCATAAAGTCTTTTTTTAATGCCTACATTGACTTTTCGTATCTTTGCTACGTTCTTAAAAGCATATGTTGTTCAGTGGATGCCCTGTACGTAACGTGCGCCAATGTTGTTATTTTTTTGCAAGCGAAATGAACGCCAGCCAACCAACTCTCGCAAATGTCCACCTTGCTACGTTCTTTGAGCACTCAAGGTTGCCTATCGTGTTTGCATTTTCGCAGGACTGATCTCTGGTCCAATGGCGCACAAATATACCGCCAGGCCCGTAGCCATCACGGGAGGTGTGATAGCGGCCTTGGGACTGATGCTTTGTTTCTTCGCAACACGCATTGAACACCTCATCATGAGCCTCGGAATACTCCACGGTGAGTTGTAGCACTTTGGGCACGTGCTAACATTGCATGCTCGATAGTGGCTCAAATTTAGGCAGCTCTTAGTGCCAGCAACCATCCGTGCAATTTCTCAGCCTTACACAGCACCCTGGAACAAATTTAAAACACACGATGGAAGAAGGAATAATTGAAAAAATGTGGTTGATCCCTCTTATATAGGAATCGGTATAGAACACGAAAGTGAAACGTGTCGTCACAGAAGTAGTGTAATGTTTATTGCACATTGATATATAATGTCTATTGGTGTTTTGTGGCTAAAGCGCCCTTAGGCGTTGATGCACCCACGCTGACGCCTGGTGGCACGTCTCCTCCATCACGACTACCAACGTCGATGACCATGAGCAACCGTCGTGCATATGGAAGCTGCACTACGCTGCACACGCTAGCACAACGCGAAAGACGAAGCACGTAACTGACACACTAATACAACGCGCAAGACAAAGCACGTAACTGAATCGTCACCGAGTCAAATCAGCGCGTACAGCGCGTCGTAATTGCAGCCTCCGCGATCAACTTCAGAAACATTTTCAGAGCTAATTGCGGAGGCCACGCTCCGCTGTGCTGAGTACGGTGAACGCCACCTGGCGTTGGTAGTGCTTCTTGATGCCAGCGTCCCTTCGAATGCTGGCATCGAGGCGTCGTAGTGCTGAGACCACCGAAGCGTTCACTGTCGGTGCGCGTTAGTGTCATAATGCAGTACTTCTCTTTTCTGCTCGTAGGCGGCGGCACCGCCCCGAGCAAGAGCGCGGGTACACGGAGGAGTGTTAGATATATAAGGCGCGTCTGTGTAGCTCTCTGCGATTGCGTTTGTGGCGCAATGGGTTAAACGCTCGGCGATCTATCGTCGCGGACCGAGAGGTCGTGGGTTCGATTTCCAAATTTTGCATGTTTGTGGAACTTTTTCTTCTGGTTTCTTTCTTTGTATTATGTTCGTGTACATTGTAAGCTGACGTATTTCCGTGACGGAAATACGTCAGTGAAGTCTTGGTGGACCCCGGCATAAAACACTTTCGTGTAAAAAAAAATGCAGATCCAATGCACATGTTGGAATCTATGTGAAGCGAAGCTTTAGCAAAGTAGTTAAATAAATGGTTTACAAGTAACGGCGATACGTACAATTTGGTTTACTTTCATCCCATGGAACGAGTAATCTCGTGGAGCGTAGTTCTTTCTCTACAAGGAAGGTCACAACTTAAATGGGGTGCAATTTTTATACTTGTGCATTGCATCGCTTACAGGCTATGCCGAAACGCGAACTCCCATTCAGGCGGTTGCACAGTCTGAGACGTATACGCACCGAAGTCATAATGGCAACGGCGACCTACGAAGCTTGTTTAAGAGAAAAATGGTGATGGCAGGTTCGTGCATAGGAAAGCACGACACGTATCGAGCAACACTTAGGGATTTGTCATAGTGTCACCTCATTTGTCATTGTGGAATATGCCCATTCTGGAGGAGATGCCAAGAATGGGCACATTCCCTGTGGGCCATACCGAATGGCTCGTGACCGCATGCGGCTTTTGGTTGTTTCCGTAAGTCGGAAGACGTCTGAAAGGTACCCAGCTTTAAACCCCAGAAGATATGAAAGGCAAAGCAACGGCTGCCCTAGCAGCACTTCGCGAGGAGGTGCTCGAGGACTTTTAAGAAGTGGAGGGACCGTTAGACTCAGTGTCTGGAGGCAGGAGGTAACTACTTTGAAGGAATTACAAGGGCAGAAATACTTAGTCATCACTTTTTTTTTCTTTTTTTTGCAAGATTGGACAGTTTCAGAGAGGCCTTGTACATACCGCTCTGCTTTTTAGACCCGCCGTGGTTGCTCAGTGGCTGCTGAGCATGAGGTCGCGGGATCGAATCCCGGCCATGGCGGCCGCATTTCGACGAGGGCGAAATGCGAGAACACCCGTGTACTTAGATTTAGGTGCACGTTAAAGAACCGCAGGTGGTCCAAATTTCCGGAGTCCCCCACTACGGCGTGCCTCATAATCAGATCGTGGTTTTGGCGCGTAAAACCCCATAATTTACTTTTTTACTCTGCTTTTGAAAGTGTCACTCTTTGGCTCAAAGTATCCCCTCAAGAACAATATTGAGAAAGGCTGTGGGTATGTCAACAAGGAAGGTTGCAGGCCTTTCATGCAGGCCGCACAGAGAGAGCTGTACATGAATCTATTTCAATGATTAACTGTTCCAGTGTCCTTCTCTGTGCATCATCGAGTCCTCGTGAAAACAGTGTATCGAAAAGCCATACAATGCAGGTAACAATTGGTTAAATAAAAGCACCTGAGCTGGTTGCATGCGTGGTACCTTCATTCACGTAGCCAAGTCACCTAACCAAGCCAAACCATGTGTCGTATGTAGGACATCGGTTAATGGCCAGTGCTAAAGGCAGGAGCGCCTCGCGCGGTTTTTTCTCCGCGCGGTTCGATGTTAGAGACTGTCATTATTCTTACCTAAAGTAAGCAATAAATAAAATTAGTATAACTTGCCGTTAGAAAGTGAACCGCATGATTGGAAAGATGACGGACGAAAAGGCACTAGTTCACAAAACGCCAGACGACTTGTGGTCCATGATTAGTCCTAAATGATACACTAGCGTATCTGATGTGTAGCATGTGGTTCACGTGGACATTTTATGCCTGTGCCGTTTCAGGTGTTCACTTTGATACGAGTAGTGTTCTTCTTAGTTGCCGCATCGCGTATTAATTTGAGTGACAAACACTGGAGTACTTCATGCATAATACAAGGTGGCTAAAGAGAAATACCAAATAAAATTTAAAAGTGGGGCTGTATAAATAAAGAGGTTATCTTTCTCGCAGCACAATAGTAAAAGTGGCGATAATTCACAATTGACATTTTTATACATGTACTTTCAAGAAGGGATGTGGCGGCAGGTTTGACGAAGATTATTGCTACGCATTCACGCTGTGGCTATGTCGTATGGTCCTAACGGACTATAATTCGCCTATGGTTCGCGGCCTATGGTCACGCCCCTACAGGTGCCCTCCTGCAACGACCACGTTTATACAAACTATAGATGTGACAATAGTAGGATGTGTGCAACATTTTTAATACAGTAAAATTTCGTATTTAGCTCTTTATTCAGTTACCTTAGGAACACATGCTGCAACTACTGAATTTAAAGGAGTGCAGTAATTGAACAAAATGCGGTAAAGTTGCGAATGTCACAAATTTCCTGACACTAATGCCCAACGTCACTTGGCAGATGCAATGTTAATAAAATTGCAGGACATAACTACTGCCAAGTACCCAAGGAAAAATTAATGAGAACACAACTAATGACAGGCGAATGCCTATTCATGCAAGCTGATGCATGCATTCATGAAAATATCAAAAGCGGTGCTAGCCTCAGAGTGCAGCTCAAAAGAGTCTACATGTACTCACACAATGAGCAGAAGTACCAGCAAGCATACGGCATAACGCAAGCCGTTATGGACAGCTAGTCGAACGCTGGTCTTGCAGCCGAAAAGAAGGGGAGATGGATTAATGATGACCCTTTAGAATGGTAGTTCTGCTCGTGATGAGGTCACGTGGAGACCGGTGCTCGTTAAAGGCGCTAATGCAAGTTCTTCGCGCTCTTTTCCAAATGACCTACGAGACCAGCAGCCACTGTCAGACATCGCAAATGTTGCCCCCAACGGAAGGATCGATGACTACAGACACGGGTGATTCCGTCTCTGAATGCATTTAGCAATGAATGGTTTTCATTCCGCACTCGTAATGCCCGCCTGACAGTTAGTAATTTTAGATATACCGCACTGGTGATTGCTACTTACGGAAAGAAAAGCAACACGCTTTCTAATGTCACCCTGCACCAATAATAATGCCTCTTCGAAAAGGTAACGTCTCTACGTGCTCTTTAGTATTGAGTAGGGGCTGCTCAAGCCTTAAAGGGACACTAAACAGCAGTGCAAAATCTGTTTGAGCTCGCGAAGTGGGCCCTTAATGCTCTGCTATCGCCATTATCGCGAAGAAAGTTGGTTATTATTAGTAAACGTCAGTGGCGCACCGACGGGGGGGGGGGGGGGGGGTTGGGGGTTGTAACCCTCCCCCCCCCCCGAGGCCGACTTAACCCCCCCCCCTATTTGTTTAACCCTTTTTCTTTCCTTGCACACTTGAGTACTGCAACTGAGGTGTAAGACGCGCAATCGTCTGCACACTCGCAAAAAGCGCATTTTTGACAATTTCCCGTGAAGAAATTGAAATTAGTGCTGTTTGGATGGTATTGGCAAACCGTCAACCCCCCTCCCCCCCTCCCCCCTGGCAGAGAACCTGGGTGCGCTACTGGTAAACGCACACCTGAACTTTCAATTCTTAAGGTTCCGGCACCGAAACGTGGGCATCGGTACATTGCTGTGACGTCTTCAATCTGGTACTACTTGCGCGTACTTGAGTGTATTATCGCAAAAAAATTTTCGCCCACCTCCCAAGGATGAGTCTGATTTTGGCTGAATGCAAGTAGCCTTTGTGGCCAATACATACTGACTATACCTGAGTGAACGCCGGCAATATTCCAACTGCGATTGGTTGTGGGACGTATACAGGGTGGCGTCTCCAGGCGCCTTCCGTAGTTGCATCACTTCTCAGTTTACCAAGCCTCCTCTCATGTTAAGAGTGGCCGTTTTGCTGTTACAAAAACCTGACTTACTACTACAACATAATACAACTCTGTCGGTTGAACATATTCGCTCACTCATCCTACACAGCTATCGCGGTGGGTACTTGTGCGGCTCAGCGTAAATCCCTTATTTGCGGAGTGCAGAAGGTTGGCGTAAGTGCCGCACTTTAGGCATACCTTTTCGTGTTTTTTTGTTCTCTCTCTCTTTCTCTCCGCTTGACCTGACTTCAGCGATTGGGAGCGGCTTGGTGTTCGTGGTAATTCCGACGGTGATCAACGAGCACTTCGTCCGCTACAGGGGTCTGGCCATGGGCATCAACTTCGCTGGCTCCACCATGGCGACGTTCGTCTTCCCCAAGATGCTTGAAGTGCTCACCGACACGTACGGTTTCCGGGCGGCCATGCTGCTGTTCGGTGCCATCAGCCTCAACTCCGTCGCATTCAGCCTGTTCCTGAGGCAGCCGGCGTGGTTAAAGAGGCGTCTGCAGGTTCAAGCGAAAGCAGCAGCCGCAGCAGCCGAGATAGCCGCGGATGCTGAACAAGCGCGGAAGGCTCCCAGTGGCTCGCCAGAAGTCGTCAACGGTGTCTCGTATGTATTTCGCGCACTTGCTTGTCCTTTGAAGCTGATCACGCAGTAACGAGAACATCTGGACAGTCGGTAGAGCATTGCTAAAGCTAAATATAAACGCTAGGAGACAACCTCGTAACACGCTGATTGATACAACCGTTGGATTTTTCTTATTCACCCTTACTGCAAAGAGCACAGGCGCCGTGACAAATGAAGATACTAAATGTCGGTAGACAGGGCATCTGTGATTTCGTTCTGACATCTTGCGGTTTAAACAAGGGCTTCTTCTAAATGCTATGCCCAGAGACAGAAATGGTCAATCTGAGTGCGACTTACTACCGCGAAATGGGTGACATAAGTGAGATGAAACGTCGCAAAATAAGTGAGAGGGAATTCTTTGTGCCTCGCTTCTGGTGTCCTTTTCTCTTTTCCTGGTGCAAAACTTTATGCTTTACTTATGATTAGGTGCTGCACTTTCTCCGGCACGTCTCTGGTTTCTCGTATTCATGGATGGAAGAGAAGCCCAGCTGCGGCTCTTTTTGATGTGTGGCTTTTACTCTAGTGCTTTCATATTGTACTCTTTTTTTATCGCTGTGGAAGATCTAGTGAATGTCTTATTTAGTTGACTATTGGATTAAAAAAAAAACTAGAAAAGGAGAAACCTGCTCAGTTTCGATTGCTTAACGTAAGGTCGTGCCAACGGCCCATGAAAGGTTGTATTTTTGTTTTTGCAGACCAAAGAAGAATATTCGCAACGCACCAGCACCGGGCTCGTTCCGGCACGCGCTGACGGTCTTCTCTTGCCCCATGTTCTACCTGGTCGCCTACTCGTACATCGCGTTCATCTTCGCCTTCGAGTGTTACATCTCGCTTCTGGTGGACTTCGCCACAGACAAGGGCGTCAGCTTTTCCCGGGCCATCACCATGCTCTCCATGAGCTCGGTTGCAGACTTGGTGGGCCGTCTCACGCTGCCTCTGGCAGCAGATAGGTGAGTCTCGCGTACACATTTCCAAGTTACAGTCGAACCCGGATATATCGAATCCACATATAACGAATTACTGGTTATAACGAAGAGCAGTAAAATCCCCTCGAAAGTTTTTGTATAAAATGTTTATTTTATATATAGATTTACCTATATAACAAACTTTCTTGCGATCCCCTTCAGTTTCGATATATCCGGGTTGGACTGTATGGTGTTCCGCACCTTTCCGAAAGTGTTGCTTGAGAGATCCTCGGTCGATAGGAGCAGGGCAATAGCGCACGCTAATGGCAGAGTACATTATTTGAAGAACGACACATAGTAGCCCTTTGCCAACGTAATATTAACAAAGGAAAGCTGGAAGTCTATCTTAGAAAGTTCTCTAACACAAGCCTAGATTTAAGGCAGTGAACTGGCGCTAAACGCAAACATGCATATAGCCGCATCCTACTGTTAGTCATTATCATCACTCTTATCACCCTTCTTTTTTTCTCTCTTCCCCTTCCCTCTGATTAGAGTAGCAGGCTAGCAAAAGAACGACGCCTGTGTGCTTCTAATAAATTCTCTCTCTCCCATATATAGGCTACATGACAGTATTTAAAGCACAACTGAAACGAAATTCTGAACCGCATAAAAACCCCCGTTTCAGATAATGTAGACATAGAGTAGCCTCTGTGGAAGGTTTTGCGCTTGAAATGCGAGTGGATACTTCACAAGACGCTCGCAAAAATTGCTCTTTTTCATATCGGAACTGAAAAATAAAGAAAGAAAAAAACACCGCCATTACCACTCGCCGGAAGTGAAGTACTGTTCAGGTTGTAGAGAACCAGCGCCCAGGTTACCTGCTTCGCTTGCTTGTATACCGTTCCCGTGTATCAGCGAATAGGTCCCGTACGTCTACTAGCCACAGGGTTAATGTATACTCTGGTAGCTGCTTCGTGCGCTTTATCCACGCAATTGCGCGGCCAGGTGTTCCTTCCGAGTCAAGCCGGTTTTGTTTATCTGGTTGTCTACGTTCTACGAGCAGAGCCTCGATGCGTTGTCTGCGCTCGGAGAAGGAGAGCGCAGTGGAGCGGCCAAGCTAAAGCGCAGATATAGTCCTGCGCTACGCGTACGCGATTCATGCGCGGCAGAGTTACGCTACGTTGACGAAAATTAGATGCTCTACAATACCGGGCGTCAAAAATTGTGCTTTATGGTTTTCTTTATATTAAGCACTGGGAGGCACGCGAAGACCACCTGCGCAAATAAAAAATGTATCCAGGGGGACAGAAAGTGAGATGATAATTATCGCTGTCAGCAGCTGAATTAACTGAAATTGAATATAATCAACTTGTTATTGACTGCAGTAAGTGTGTATGTTTGTATACAAAAGTTAGATGCAGTCGTGATTCTACATAGTTTCACTTGGAATTCTTCTATCGTGTCTATGCTCCGAGATATCCGACACGAAATTTTCATTGTCATTCGCATGATAACGCATTCAAGAGTGAGGATCGGCGCAAAGCTCCCTCCTGATGTGATGCTGCTGTTGCGTGTGGCGTTTAGTCTGACAAGGGGGCGGAGGCATTGGCAAAGATGATAACTGTCCCCATTTCCCTCTCGGCTGGTGAAATAAAAAAAATGAAGAACCCGGAATCCGATGTCGTAACACGCGACCGCACAGCCTGTAACGATGGCGGCAGCTGTCATGCCAAGATAATGGCGCGAGCGGAGAAGCCGGAGGGCAGCGCGCGTGCGTAATGGTGACAAGAGGAGCGGGCGTGATCCTTACCTAGGCTACGCATATCATGTGACTGCTGAAGCCAACGACCACGCAATGAACCCAAGAAATGCTGAGCTACCAGATGCGATGGATATGTGATTTGATTGCTTGTTTTGGATTGCATTTCTAGAAAGTTGACGTTGAATGAAGACACATTTCGTAAGTTGCATAGCCTTAATTTAGAACATGTAACCGTTAATTACACGCACCCACTCACACTTTCACCGACTGCATGCCGTTGCCGATACACGGGATCGGCCTTACGGGCACGATCGCGCTCGCGCTTACGTTCGTGTACGGCAGCCTCTTCTGCCGTGCGCTACACCCGCGGCCTACCCATAGTGACGGCCCGGAATGCATTGCGTGACGCGCGTAATGCAAGTGCAGATATATAAAGTTCGTCTGGGTAGTGTGGCGTTGCAGTTCCCATTGTTCTTATCGGCACAACTGCGAATATAAACTGTAGTCTTCTGCGATTGTGAGCGCAGATAGTGGCATTGTGTAAGTTGGCTTTCCTGCAGCGCGTTTTCGGCACTCACGGACGAATCAGTGAGATATAGAAAGCTTATGCAGGGCCTCAGGGTTAAAGATTATGCAGGGCCTCAGGGTTAAAGGTAGTCATATATATGGAAGGCAGCCGCTTAAAATGCCAAGGAGGGCCACAAGCTGTGATCATCATCTAAGCCACAGAAAGATAGTCGATGGAGGGCCTGCTGTCTCTGGATTGGTCGGCGCCTGTGATTCCTATAGAATATGATTTATACGTGTCAATGATTGAATGCTCCATATGAGCCACGTGGGTGGTGGCGCCTCGCAATTATCAGCCTACAGATGGATGGATGCTATGAGCTTCCCCTTTGAAACAGGTCAGTGGGTTGCACTACGTAGTTTTTTCCCTTCAGTTCTGCTGGTTAGTGCCATGTCTAGGTTATTGCGGGTGTTAATGTGGCTTTGATTATCATTGGCCTCAGTGTGATAACTTCTGCTCATATTCATACAGAATTATTTGGTTGCTACCGCTCGAACTAGAATTCGGCATATGCTGTAGAGTTGTACCAATGGACTGCAAGGTAGTGCGCCTAATCCTATTTAAAATGAAATTATGCGCGATGAAGCAAGCACTTCGCTGTCTGCAGAAAGCCTACGGCTGCTCACTGAACTGCGTATCGATGCCTGCACAAAATATATTAGACAGCACAAGTTCCGGAAACCAACCCCCAAACTTAAGTTTACTGTAACAGAAAAAGCTCTTCCCCTGTCGAGAAAATGGGGGTAAACAAAGCTTGTGGAAAGACGACATTGTCGCAGGCGTTCGGCTTCGTTTGCCCTAAACTTAGGGTCGGCGTCTCTTCTCTGACGTTTGGCCTCAACAATGCACTCCCGCAACACGCGGTCCGGGGCTCTTTAACTGACGTTTCGCCTGGGCTTCGGAAGGCCTTACGCTAGAATCGCACAAGCTTCACTTACCCCCATCTTGTCGGTAGTGGAAGTGCTGCTGATTTTGTCTCTTTGGGTCCCTTTTGTGACAAAGGTATTTCAAGGTAGAGAACTGCATGGGCCTATTTTTTCAGCCCAGGCCCGGCCCGGGCCCTGTTTTTACGTTGCGCTGCCTGCCCGAGACCCGGGCCCGGCCCGAGCCCGAAAATAATCTACGTTACCCGCCCGGCCCGGCCCGCCACCCCTTTACCTTAGGCCTGAGCCCAGCCCGAGCCCGGCTCGAAACCGGCCCGAAGCCAGCCCGAGACCGAAAAAGATCACCGAGCGGTATTGAAAGATCAAATAAAGAAGAGAATGAAATTAATTTATTCTTAATTCATAAATACATGTCATATGCAATTATTAACACCATTTGAGTGGTCTGAACGCAAATACCAGCACGCGAAGTAGTACGAATGACCCTGCCGAGCAGTAAGTATAGCCAGCCGCTTCCAACGGCGCGACCTTGAGGCGGCCCAATCAACTTCGATCGCAGCGCCGCCACAGTATATTTCCACGTCGGGCGCCTTACTGCAAAGCATGCGCTGCCTCAGCCGTTCGTCCCACTCAACCGTATTCTAGTACACTATAGCAGAAGCGCAGCCACGACCGGTCGTGAGCGCAGCGCATGGATGGAGTAAATGGAGAAAGAAAGCTTCTCGTTCCGCTTCTGTGCAGCGTAATGCGCTGCTGCTAGGCACCCGGTTGAGAACATGCGTACTATTATGGATGGACGCAGTGCCATATTTCAGCCGCGCGACGAATTATCTTATCTTACCAGTCATCTTTTTACCAATTGGCCTTTGAAGACTCAGCAAGTCGCGAACACGCTTGCACCGCGCTGAAAGCATTAATTACATTGATTTTGGTAAGGGATACAATGGCATCCTTTAGTTTGAGGACACTTCGGTCTTTCTGGACTTTTACATTCCGTTCAAACAGCGCAAAATACGACGGAAGAAGAAAAGGGAAGTACACAGGAGTAGCACTGCTAGCTTCCAGCTGCGCCGGGGCAAGAGGTTTTTCAGAGTCGAGACGCGCGAGGATAACTCGCAGCACGTTACATGCTCACCACCAGAAAGTCCGAGCCCGGCACGGACCCGCGTCAAAATACCCGAGCCCAGCCCGGGCCCGGGTCAAGGTCAAAAAGCACATGCCGTGCCCGAGCCCGTGAAAGAACTGCCTGGCCCGGCCCGGCCCACGGGCCGGGCGGGGCCCGGACTTTCGGGTAAGCCCCAGCCCGTGCAGTGCTCTAGTTCAAGGGCAGTTTACAGGTCCCCGAGCCTACAGGGGGATGTGCCATTGAGCTTGGACTCTTTCTGCACTATCACCCGGATCGGCCCACATGACAGGGGTATGTGTAATTGACCCTGGACCCTTTCTGCACTATCACCAGGATCGGCCCACTTTTCAACGTGACACCACCACCACCACCGCCGACACCTGTGAGCCTATAAAGCTTCGCTTAAAAAAGTCGCAGTTCCGCTCGGAAGGCGAAGCATGAATTACGATAGCAAATTAGTAGAGAGCTATACGGAGTAAGGATAGTAGTTTTATCGGCTGTATAAACTTGGACACATTCGCTTACTAACTGAATTAAGAAGCATGGTGTCAGCGTGCACAAGCGAGCATAAATAGATCACACTCGATAACCGCAGCACAACCGCTGTAAGAACGCTGGCGTGAGCAAGCGCGCAAGCAGAAGCGAGCGAAGGTTCGTGCGGTCTATCGCTTCAACGGAAACTGAGCAGCGAAAACACACCGCATACAAAGGTAGGAGCCTCGTTGCAGATCGCTTTCAAGATACGGTGCGCGCGACCGCCTGCAGCCGTGCAAAGTACAAGTACGCAGTTGCTCGCAGAGCAGAAACCGCATCCCCTCCATCCCGTGCTGCCAGCCCGCTTTCCTCCTTTCGCATGCGAGATTCCAGTTCCCCTTGCGCCCGGTAGCGTGATACCCATTTGGTGCCGCAGCCCAACGTCGCCCCGTTTCCTTCCCTCCCATCCCCCACGACCTTTCGCGCAACGAAATACGTCGCGTTTGCTTTCCGCCGTGCATTCGCTCCCCGTGAAAGCGCGCGTCCATCGCGCGCTTTCACGCGCACATACAGCATATAGCGCGCGGCGACAATTTTATCGCCCTTGAACCTTAACGGAACCTCACGGCACGACGACGGCGATGGCGACGCCGAGTGCGGAACTCCGCTTGGAGTGACCATATAATGGCTATCGCAATAAAAAACAAGGCTGGTATTTTTACGCTCAGAGGCACTGAACGAGGGGGCACGGATCGACTGGACCTGACTTATCCACAGTTCGCGACCCTTCACGGCGGCCATATTCCTAAACTGATCATTTCTATCAACTGCTTCACAGTTCCTAGGTGAACTGATATACTGAGCTTAAAAGTGAACCTTGGAAGATAATTTATTCTCTGTGAGTTCTGCTTGAAGTAAACTGTTGCCCTCCACCCAAAATTCGGAGTATAACGCCAACATTTAGCGCGATGGCGCCTCACGATAGCAAATACTGGCACGACCAGAGGATCGACTCGGTCATGTCACGAAATCGCTGTTCCGCACAGTACTTCCCGGCCGTGGCCGGTCAGTACTGAGCCAATACTGGTAGTCATATGTGTGGTCCTGCAAGTTATAGTAATTTTGCTTCTGAATGCACATATAACATGTATCAGTGTTTGTTCTTTGATCGTTCTTTTTTTTGCTGACTCGCGGTTGAGTGCCAACCATACGGTGTAACAGACATTAAAGCCAGAGAAGACACAGGGGAAGTTCATAGTTATGTTCATTTGAAAAGCAGGAAGAATAGGGTCAAGAGAAATGAAATTGGACTGAGAGCTAACTTGCCGTTGATGTAGGCCGAAGCCCCATTCTCCGCATTACATGCTCGGCGCTTTACCAGTTAAGCTATCGCGGCGCAGTCCTGACGTGCACTCTTTCGAGTATTTGTGTATCCGTGCAAGACTAGCCCTGGAACTCCACCGTGTGAAACTTGAAGTTCATTTTGTGGCGAATCGTAGAACAAATATAACAGTACAAGCTGAAGCTTGCTGTTTTTCCTCATCAGGGGCTACATAAGTCGGCAGACGCTGCTGACTGTCTCGTTCCTGTGCCTCGGGTCGCTGTTCGTGCTGCTTCCCATGGCCTCAAGCTACGTCACCGTGTTTGCCTTCGCAACGGCGATCGCCTTCTGCATTGGCGTTGCAATCTGCCTGTTCTCGGTGCTACTGGCGGAATACGTGGGCCTCGACCGTGTCTCCATGGCCTACGGCATGGTGTCCGGATTCTCCGGTGTCACGTCGCTCTTCAAGCCGCTGATAATCGGTCAGTATTCAAGGCCCTGCTACACACTTTGAACTCCGAAGCATTTCTGTCGTGTGAGCTTGTGCCAAACGCTCATATCCCTTCAAGGCCCACGTCGATTGTGTTTATTTCGCATCTACTCTCCCCTGTTAACTTCTCTCACCTTCCTCTCCCCCCCCCCCCCTCTTTCTCAGGCATTTAATGGCTATGATTACTTCTTCCCTGTGCTTCAAGCTTGATTTTTTTCGTTACATTTGGCCTTTAACAAGTTTATTATGGTTTCTGCCTGAGCCCAACCAACGGTAGCCAAAACCTGCAGCGTAACTTACGGTAACATCTTGCCTACATTTCATTTCTTTTTTTAAGCACTGGAAAACGGAACCTATTGAGAGGGGTAAATAAATTGCCCATGGAGAGCCTAGCTTCTTCGGTTACCTGTATCGGTTCTGAAATCAAATAACGATGCTATATCGTATCGCTGCACTATTTTATTGTGTTATTATTTACAGCATAGTAGGGCTATTTCGGCATGAGCTGTAATGTACATTTGGATCCTAAAGCCTGTATATCAAAATTTGCGAATCTTGTCAAATGCCGCACACTTACTCATCTTGAAATAGGGAAAATGAAAGGTTGCACTTGGTAAAAATGTTTACAATATTTGACACATGCAATGATGTTTATGACGACGTACGTGCAGGCGAATAAGCCGGTCATAAACGACACAACTGAAAAGTAATTGTTTATGGTGCATCATGCAAATCACAGATGACAGAAACGAAGTTCCGTGAAAAAATTATATGAAAAAGTTTATTATTGTAATTATGGCTTAATTATTTAATTAAGCATTTAGATTTCCTGTAGAAGTAACGGAGGCCTCATCGAGTAGTTTAACTCACGGTTTCGAATTGTGCTTTACTGCCACAGGCAACTTCTAAAACTTGGTAGAGCTAAAATGACACCCTATATTGTCACGTAGTAGCGACAGCGAAGAACGCCGCAGCAAATCTGTGAATTATGAAACTAACTTTTTATTGGGCGAAATTGTGCCTACAAAAGCACTTGACATTCAAAGCACAACGTTAACTCCGAGCACAGTCAGTGATCGTCGAAATCTGATCTGCGGCTCAAGCGCGTCAGCTTTTATACATCAGTCGTCAAAAGGTCCAGCGCTATCGCTGTTGCCCACGTGCCTTCCAGAAACTACCGCACAATTCGTGTCGCGCATGCAATCTGATTATACGAGGTTCTGTGGGAACGTACACAACAGATAGAGTCAACGATAACATTCGAGAAAATTCCAAAATCATACAGGCGCGTCTTGCGCTGAGCGATTAAATTGAACATTTGCAAGCCGGTGAAAAGTGGTCACCGGAGAAAGATGAACAAGTACACGTGTCAATATACTGAGACACCTTTGTTTTATTTTATTTTAATTATGGCGTTTTACGTGGCAAAACCACGATCTGATTGCGAGGCACGCCGTAGTGGGGGACTCCGGAAATTTGGACCACCTGGGGTTCTTTAACGTGCACCTAAATCCAAGTACACGAGTGTTTTCGCATTTCGCCCCCATCGAAATGCGGCCGCCGTGGCCGGGATACGATCCCGCGACCTCGTGCTCAGCCGCCCAACACCATAGCCACTGAGCAACCACGGCGGGCGGTAGATCCTGATACCAGTGCGCGACGCCTCTTCACAAACTTTAATACGACAGCTTTACGCAGATGACAGAGGCATTCAGCAATGTTGGAATGTATTTCTACAGCGGAGCAGCTGGTCTAGCGAGAGCGATGGAGCGGAGAACAAGGAGCAGCGAAATGTAACGTAGAGAGACATGTGTACGGTGGATGCACTCAATTGCTCGATGTTCTCCACCTCAGTGCTTGGAGCTGGTTTCAATAAAGCGATGTCAGCAGTTAATCATCGAAGAGTAGAACGACTGGACCTGTGCGTGGGGCTCTCAATTAGTTAGCGATTATAGGGCTTCATGATGTTGGCGCTGCGTTGCACCAGCTGATCACGTGAACACGGAGGGGCGTTGGTGCGATAAAAGTAATACATAGTAGGGTCAGTGTTATACACAGGTCGGTGACGCTTATGGTAACTAAAACTGCGCGTCATTAGATTACTGTCCGCTTATCGAATTGTAGAGGTGCATGAATGCGAATACATTACAATCGCTCAAGTGCAGCTGCTATATGACCTATGGATTTTTATAAATAGCTTTCACTGACAGAACCATTTTATTGCGAATAAATTCTATCACTGTATGGCTAGTATAGAAGAATGCCAAAATACGACATAGTGGCTGTGGTAGGAATGACTACGCGGAAGGTTTGGCGCAAGCGAGAACACCTGGAGATGTATTCCATCGAGTCACAGTGAATTCATGGTATATGTATTGAATTGATTGCGCTTATAATCAGCTCCCACGCACTAAGCACGAAATGACATTTTTCTGTACATTAGAGCATATATAGCAGAAAAATGCAATAAAGGTCCTTCTTTCTTTTCAGGTTATTTTAGGGATGTCGTCGGGGCATACGACAAGCTCTTCATAATCTGCGGATCTGGAGTCGTCCTGGGTGGTCTTATTTGGATCGCTGTTCGCCTGGTAGACACGACCAAACGGTCCAGGCGATGGAATCTCGCCGATCCCGAGAGGAACATCACTGTACAAGCTCCATCCGTTCTGCCAAAGTATATCTGCAATGCAACAGAACTTCCCGCTACGTACTCACTGTGACAAGCTTCACTTCCCGACTGAATGTAGTGCAGAGGCGTGACTTCAATCCGGTGTACACGAAACTCTATGTGTATTTTGTGCCACCCGAGGAGCTTCGTGCCAATGCTTCGCCCTCTTGAAAGCTATGATAACTCTGTACTGAACTAAAGTTGCCACAACCATGCTCATTATACGCTATTTTTTAAGCAATAGCTGTCTTTGGTTTTTACCGTATTTTGCTATTTGTTAATTTCTGGTCCTTTGCGGTCAACTTCAGACACTGCATGTTACTAGGTGCTACTAGGCGCCGAATGAAAGTAGCACTGTACGGGACTATATAACCCTTTTATGTTGACTAATTATGGCGTACCTTAGTTCTGCGCGAGGAAAAAAATAATTCCTACATAAAACCAGAACGTAAAAGGTCGGCTTACAGGCACCTCCAAGGCACAAGGATTGGATAACAGAATGGTGAATTATATTTAACTTACTAGCTGCTTTCACTGATTTCTTATTTATTTAGCTACTCAGTAAGTGCTATTTGGGTGTTAGTTCGTTCTTTAACAATTTTCGTGACTGGGCAAGTCGTACTACAATGCGACAGAAATCTCATAACATTAAACAAACCAGACTGGTCTTAGTCTTCCATAACATAGGCACCACAAATTATCGCGAGTCGCACGCAGATATCGGAAGAAAATTACAGGCAACAAAAAAGAAAGCATGGCCGTTTATTGGAGACCATTGCAAAAAACAATAACCATGTACCTATGTAAATATACGTACTTGTATAGTATATGTGTGTATGTATGCGTTACTCATATCATGTGCTAAGATATGTTTGAAGAGCTATGGCTAACACAGATAACAACACAACTTTGGTTCTACCAGAATGTTCAATTTTTGGCATATGTGTGTATGCAGTCAGCATGTAATCGCGAAGCAAATTTTCGAGTGTATGCAGACGCAGGTGAATAAAGTATGTGTGGGAGTGCGGCATGTGCTTCGGTGGTAGAGCTGTTGTTGGCTTAGTTCTCAGGAAACCACACCACCTCTTTGGACGTAATGTGATGTGGTCCATGTTCTATAAAACCAAAGAATACTATGCCTTATTGTTCACGGTTGCTGTCATGTACTTGGTTTATCGCTATCTACGTATAGAGCAACAGTACTCTATTATTATCATGTTTTTTTTGTAAATCTATGTTGTTGAAATACTGTTTTATGTGGATGAAATGAGAAATTTTGGCTATTATCTTGTCGCGGACTGGCACTGTTGTCTTTCTTGAGGGCGACTGGCCTATGTGAACGTCCTTTGAATTGCTCAGGCCCTCGGCGTGCGTGCGCGAGCTCACCGTGTCCTGCCTCCCCCCTCCTCCTCTCTCTGTCTCATATTTCTATTCCCTCTTTCCCGTCCCCCAGAGTAGGGTAGCCAACCAGACGCATTTCTGGTTAACATCCCTGCCTTCGCTTTCTGTCCTCCTCCTCTACACATAATAAGTTGTTAAATATGTCGTAGTGATATGGAGCAGTAGCAGATATGGCGCATTCCGGAAATAAAGCAGCGCTTCGAAACGAACACTTATAGCCATCCGATAATAAAAAATAGCAACAAATTGCTACATTCTGAAATTTCTGTGATTGCACAAAAATCAATATAGCATCGGCCGTATAACTCCAATAATAAGTAGCTCAAAACGAAGAGTAGGATAGAGCGGCGCAAAAGCGAAAACAAGCCCAAACGAGTCATTTTGAACTTACCGCGCCCTAGCCTCTAACAGCGCCTTGCAAGTAGCGCGATATTGTCCCTACTTGTGTTCCTACACTACGCTTGAGCAGAAAGCTGGTGTAATGGGTGACAGACATTAGAGGGGAAAATGTGGACTGAGCGACTCTGAGTCAGAGGTCCGCCAAACAGGGCCAGAAATTTTCTAATTTATTTTTTCGAACAAGTATGCCGCAGTCTCAGTATTGTCCTCAATCAACAGAAAAATTTATTCGATTTTTTTTCTTTGCGATATACATTTTGGCGAAGTTCTCCTTCGGTTCGTTTGAATAGTCACTTTAGTAATATTATTTGAGCAATATTCTAAGAAAGGAAAAACGCGCCAAAGCGGCCTTCGTGAGTCCTAATATAATCTTGACGTAGCTCATTGTTTGGGGCTACTTCATACATTTCTGTTTTCTTCTCTAGGACGGTATAGGCGTACGAGAGGAAGTCGTCCATTGCTGCTTTCGCCGAAAATTACATGCAATGAGTGCAGAAGCCTTCACCAACAGAACTGCTCTATTGGAACTGCGATAAAGGTTTTTCGTATGCACGTTGAGCGTATTGATTATGATAAAAGATTCCATAAAACTTTTCTAGTGCCAATAATCACAAAGGCAAAGAATGCGGAGGCGAGCACAATTCTCACATTACCTCTCTACAAGGCCACTTTGTTCGCAAATGCTGCCAAAAGGTCAAGAGTCTCGCGCACCCAGAAAACGAGAAACCGAAAAAAGCGAAAGAAAACGACCGCAAGAGCACCTATTCAGTGCACCAACCCTTGAGTAAATAGTGTTCCTCTAGCCACACGACTAGCACCAATGGCTACTGGCAGTGCATGCTATGCAACTTGTGGATGCTCTGTATGAATTCAGTGCACAAGCTGCAACGAGTGCGCCCATGAAGACAGCGCGGGCAAGCTGATTGGGCAAGCTGAAGTGTCTGATTGGCAAGCATTCAATTGTGTTATTTTGTGGGTCGTCTAATTTTTTCTACGCTACTTGTCTCTATTTGCCCCGAGTTGAGGTAAAATAAGACATTTTTCACTTCTAAAAAATATTGTTGAAATGACACTTACGCTGAATGGCACAATAATTTTGGTGACAACGAAGGCAAGGGCCTGAACACCAACTTATTAGCATTGTTATAAGTATCAATTTCAACAAAATATCACCATCAGTTTGAACATTTGTCTAATGTTGCACCACCTTACCCAACACGGAAATGAACAGCACAGAAGGCACCTACACACACACACACACACACACACACACACACACACACACACACACACACACACACACACACACACACACACACACACACACACACACACACACACACACACACACACCTGCAGAATTTTCAGCCATTGATCGGCGCACTCAGGAGTAGACTCATTAGACTCAAAGGAACCCATAAATTTGAGTTTTAGTGAGCCTGAGTGAGTCCCATTGTTGTGAGTGTGAGTCTAAGTAGGCGCGAACATGAATGATTCGGGGTGAGTCGGTTGGGCGTGCATAGGAGAACCATTGAACTGGATCCGGCACAATTATCGTAAATTTAAGTACCTCTGACTCATATGTGATTGCAGGTGCTTCGGAATGCACGAAACTACATGCGAGGATGACTCCACATTATTTTTAGCGTTCCGAGTTTTGTATTAACCAGTGGTGTTCTTTGAGAACTCAGCATGATCAACGACACGCCGACAATGAAATAGTGCATGTTTAACAAATGAAAGTATTGAAATATAAGGTGTCAAGATATACTGTAGTAAATTTGTAATCGACCTTTTGCGAAACAAGAGCTTCGGCTAACGTTTCTAGGTCATATGCTGGTTGGCATCGCAGGCACTCCTTAATTCTATCTCCTGGTTCTTCTTATGCCTAACCTAGATCGGCATGTTCAATCATGCGTATTTATACTCATTTCATAGACATATTGCGAGTGCAAGTGATGAAGGGAGTTGGTGGACGGGAGTACAAACGAAGTTAGTCGGTGAGTGCGCGTGGGTATGAATGTGAGTGATGGTCGGCGAGTGTGAATCGATGCCAGTGTGAACACAAGTGTCGTTCAGAGGACCCGAGTATGAGAACGAGCGAGTGCTGGTGAGTGGACATGAGCCTGAACGTCGGCGAGGTGCATGTTAGATGACGCATAAACGTCAGTCAGTGCCCGTGAATGAGAGTGGACGTGAGCGATGTGTGTGTCCTTGACATCAAAGAAGAAACGTTTGTTTTAGTGGAAGTGAGTGTGAATGCGAGTGCCGATGGAATGAGTGTAATTACACTTGAGTTCGACTCAATGGCGGCGTGTGCGTAACGCGAGTGATTGCCTGTAGACACATTTCACGAACTGTGGTTGGTAGTAGGTTGGCACTGTGGGACTCGCACACGCTTGTTGTTCTGGTGAGCGAGCCAAAGTGAGTTCGAGAGCCCAAGTGCTTGTTGGAGGCCAAGCCGTGCGTGTTTAAGGATGTTCCAGCCCCTTACGGGAGACAGTAGCTAACCCACTTCTATTCTCACTGCTTGGTGTTTATAAATGTTTAGGTGAAACATAAAAATAATGTTGCAGTGAACTTTTATTTCAGCCAAGCGTGTAAGTCCCCTGGTCGAAAGGCTGAACAGTGAGGTTCAAGAGAATGTTCGCACTGCGTAGCCTGTCAAATAATGTTTTGACATGCAGCTCAGTTCGCATGGCTCAGTTCAAAACTGCAAGCCCCTCTACCGACATTCCGGAAGTTTCTAATTGTTAATTCTTGCTGCCTTGCGCTAGGTAGGTTCCTGTCTGGCTCGATTTAAGAAAAATAAAATGATGTATGATGACGCGGGAATTGAACGCCGGTCGTCGAGCACAAAAATTGAGTGCTGTATACATTAGACGACATTTGTCTTGTTCGCGAATATTTTTACAGATCTGTGCCCCGTTTTGTCGACGTGCAGAAGGGGCCGATATATGTATCGGAGTGGGCTCCCAGATTGGAACGTTTATTACCTATGCCGATATACTGATAACATATATACATTCATCAAACAATTGCTAACCATTCACTGTAATATGACCTTAAATTAAATTCTAGAGCTTTGCGTGCCAAATCCACGAGTCGGGACTCCCGAATAATTTTCACCACCCGGGGTTCTTTAACATGCCCCAGTGCACGGTACACGGGTGTTTTTGCATTTCGCCCCCAACGCAATGCGGCCGCTGCGGCCGTGATTCCATCCCGCAACCTCAGGCTTAGCAGCCCAACGCCAAAGCCACTACGCCACCACGGCGGATAATACGATCTTGTTGCATTGCTCTGTTGAGTTTGTAAGTTCTGTGACATGCGGGGCAAAAGAAAAAAAAAACTGGGAGGACGCTTGCAGCGGGGGACTGTAACTTGAACATACGGGAAAACAAAAGCGAAGCTCATGAGCTTCGACTTTGACAACGGAAGTTCATGGCATTCAAAGATCCTTTAATGCTTCTCACGCTTCCCGGCATAACAGCTAATGTAACCGTAATGTTTACCTGCAAACGCTGGCGGCGAACGCTATGCACGAAGGCGAGCTTTCTGGTTCTTTTTTGTCTTTCCCCCGCACGGTAGGATACCCCGCTGCCGCGGATGCGCGGAGGCGATCGCACTCTGGATGGTGTTGCAGGAACCCAGCGGGGCGCGCCGCTCCCACTATAACAGACTTCAAACGGCAGCTGGAAAATTGGTTTGTGTTTGACTTTCAGCGCAACAGAATTATGTTTTCCCGTGTGGTCAAATTACAGTCCGACGCTATCATGTCTGTAGGCTGTGTGTAAGTCGTAGTTTACGAATTTTCTGACGCATTTTCCTTTGAGAAATTAAATGAGATCAGTAACGCCTATGCGCCACGCGGAGGGGCTGCGTGGTTCATACGTTGTTCAGGATGATTATTCTCTAACGGACAACGCCGCCGACGCGAACACCGAGGTTTCTGCGACACGGGGCCTTTAAGGCTATCGCGTTCACAAATTTGACCATCATCGCACGCATGCTCCTCCCGTTCCAAACTTAGTCAGCTTTTTGAAATACTGGGCGCGTACATCCCGTGCCACTTTGCCGTCTTCTTTCCATGTGACACTGCTGTGCACAAATTCATTGAAACATCCGGAAGGTTACGCTGCTAGGGTTACCGACCGTGGGACATGTTGTTTTATTGTTATTTTGTAGTTAAGTTACTCGTTAATTTTTATTTAATTATGGTCGTCTCAAAATCTGTGATATCAGTTGCAAATGCTTCGTTTCGATTGTTCGCCTTTACCCCTAC